>NC_142185.1:14058630-14209856 GCF_026936395.1 Plectropomus leopardus | reverse complement strand
TAATTATTAGATATCTTAAAAAGACTATGATATAGACTTTTTAAAAGATTTAATAATTTAATTCTTATTCTTTATTCAGTTTCAGCCTCAGTGTGTGTCAATAAAATCATAACCTCCCCGCAACAGACTTTCTATAGTTGTGCACAGCTATGCACTCTACATTTAACACATTTTGCCATTTTAGTAAAAACTACCCATTCCAGTCTGTGCTGACTTGTATGTTTTGGGGAAGTGACAAGGTCAGAGTTATATGCCAAATGCCAGCTCTGTAAGTACGTAGTTTTCACTTGATAATAAATCCCTTCCACAATAGCTGATGATCTGGATGACCCTAATGTATTTGCGTTTCTGAAATAACATTAACTCCGCTTTGTTAATCAGAATATGTGACAAGTCATTACCTAAGGAAATGTGTGTATTCTTTGTTCATTAATATTTTTTTTTCCTTCTCCTGTGTCTCCTCAGGCCGGCCAACTTGTTGTTGGACAGGAGCAGTTCAGAGGTCCCCTCGATGGGGACACTAGGTGACTGGATGGATGGAATGAGGACCTTGCCCTGCAAAGAGGCCTTCTCTGGGGTCAGCTACAGCTCCTGTGACACCCTGGCCAAGACCTCCACAGAGTAAGACAACCACACACACAGACACACACACACACACACACTAAGCTATGCTGCCCATTCATGTCAGCAGTGTTTACAGGGCCCTAGTACCCATGGTAAGGCCCAGGAATTTGAAGAGGCTCTTGGGGAAGAACACACACACACAAATACTCTTGTTCACAGTTAGTAAAGAAAGCTATGAAGCCCTTACTAAAGGTGTCCAGATGACTCATGGTAATTCATAATGACAGGCCTTTAGCCACACTCTCGATGCTGCGAGTATGACCACAGAGGGAGAAGCTAAGAGCATTACAAGAAAGAGAGATAAGAGGAGAAACAGAGAAAGAGAGGAGAGGAGTTCCATAAGGGCGAGAGGATAAAAGAGAAACTATTGAGGGAGGGAATGAGAGGAGAGATTTGACAAGATAAAAGGGTAGAGAGAGGGGCCTTTGAAAGAGCAAATAAAGGCATAGCTGTCAAATAGGTATGCATGGCACTCTCTATACTGTGAAGCATTAAAACGCAGAGCAAAGATCAAGCAAAGGTTGTCAAAAAACTATTTGGGAGCCAAATCAAGAGAAATTATATGTGGAGAGCACACACTGCAGGATTTACACTCTGTTGAGTATACGATGGCCTGTGTCACACCAGCCCATTTTTATTTTGAAGTCGTCAAATGCCACCGCTTTGTCAGTGATTTTGCTAAAGATACCAGCACCAAAAGCCACTTTTTGTGCTAGCATGACATGTTGCAAGGTGGAATCAGTTTGCAACATGGACAGACATAACCTTTGGTGTTGTTAATAAATGCCGCTGGTTGGCCAGACAGCACCTGGTGTGGCAGTGTGAAATGTGGACAGGCTTTAGATGATAATGTGCCTGGACCAAACCAGTCATGGCCTTATCGTATGCCACTGGACGCTATCAGGTTGAAACCCTGCAGGTAATTATATACAGACGTAGTATAAGGAGCTGGAGGGTCGGGAAGTGTGGTGGATGGGTCCAATAAACCCCGGACTTTCACCCAAGAGCCCAGTGTTCACTTCCCTCAAGAACGTAGTGCCACACCATTATGTTCTATTTCTTAACATAACCATGTGCTTTTGTTGCCTAAACCTAACTACCTCTACCTTTGTTGACCAATCCTAAATACATTTTGTTGACATCATAAGTGTTGGTCAGAATGTCAAAAGCAGACGCAGGAGGAAACTTCGAGAATAATGTGTAGATGCGAAAGTCCACTGACAAAGCGGGGGTATGTGATGACTTGGGATGAAAACGTGTTGGTCACACTGACCATGTGACAAAACGTGGTCAGTCAAGTCCATATACAATTTATTTGCAACAGCATAACACGTTTATGTGGGTAATGAGTCAGGGTCTGTGTCACAGTACAGGGTGTAATAAGTCAATGTTCCTGGAGAGTTAGTACCAGACAGTTTGACTCTGCTTATAGGATCTTCAGGCTGACAAAAGGTTCTGAGATAGTGGATCAGTTCTAGCAAGAGTCCTGTGTTGGCACACCAAAAGGAATTATAAATCCTAAACACTGTGATTATAGACTGAGAGATTACACTGATGAACAAGCCACCTTTAGACTTATAGGTCAGAGTGCAGCTACTTGGGGAAATCAAGCACAACTGACTAGTTTTATATCTTTTTGTTGCTTTCTTTTTTGTCAAGGTCAGAGTGCAGACCTTTTCTGTCACTTCATTCTCAGTCTTTCTCTCTTTCTCTCTCGCTCTGTTGGCCTGCTGTGGGTTTAATTGATGTGGAATGTGACCTGGTAAATAATTGGACATTTCTAATCATTGTGATCAAAGCAGCCACTCCCTGCAGTGATGGCAGCAGCGGGGCGAGCGAGGGCAGCCAGGGAGTGATGGTCAGTTGGTAACTTACCAAACCAGACAGTCATTAACAGGCTTAAATGTCTAGTGTGTAGAATTTAATGACATCTAGTGGTGAAGCTGCAGATTGAAACCAACTGAAACTTGTCCAGTGTGCCAAGCATGTAAGAGAGCTACAGTGACCAATGTCAAATATGCAAATTATGTCCTTTCCTGTAAGTAATATGAATATAATAGAAATTTAAAACTTGCCACATTTGCTGCTTTGAATTGTAATATATTTACCTTAAATATATTACAACTAAGTTTCTTACAAATATTATGAGGCTCAAGTGCAAAGTGATGCTTTATGTAGAGATCCCAAATTCAAAATTGGCACAAATGTCCACTGTCACTCAAGGATTAGATGATTAGATGAAAATGATTAAAATCTAGTGGTTGAAGGTCAAAGTTCAAGGTCACTATGACCTTCAAATCATATTATTGGCCATTAATCAGGAATTCATGTGTCAGTTATGCCTGAATTTTGCACAAATGGGACAACAAAATAATAAAGTGATGACATTATATTTCCAAAAGGTTAAAGGTCAACTTCACTTCATAGTATTTTAGAAAAAACTGTTTTCTCAACTGTCAATTCTCGCCATTATGCCATAGATTACATTTGGTGAGAATCGAATGAATTGACCTTGAAACTCTGCTGTTTGTCTAAATCTTTGCTTCCAGGGTAAGATGTGTATGAAACATCCACATTTTCACAGAGATGGTTGTAAGCGTAAGCATCTTTGAGTACCTAGAAAAGTACTATATGTCCTATCTATCTATCTATCTATCTATCTATCTATCTATCTATCTATCTATCTATCTATCTATCTATTATTATTATTGTTATTATTATTATTATTATTACTATTGTTACTATTATTATTATTGTTGTTATTATTATTATTATTATAACTGTAACTGCAACTTGACTGGTGAGTGGAGGCATACAACAGCCAGTTGTAATTGTAGCCTCTGTTGTAGCTGCGTACTATTTCTTTATCTCTTTTTCTCAGGGGTAGCCTCCTACACAAAAGAGGTATTTTGCTCTTGACATTTCTCATGCCATTTCTTCAGTAAATATGTTTAATCAATTGAAAGTTATCTCCAGTCAACATGTTACAAAACAAAAAAGCTTACACTGCAGACTGGGTGGAAATCCACATTAGGTGTTGGCAAAACACATCTCAGATAAACTGCACTGTAGTAAGCTACCACTCAAGAAATCATATTGGTCTGTTATGCTTTTTTTCTGTAGCTTGATGCTAAATTGGATCACTGCAGTATTAATCCACTGAAGGCTGCAGCTAAGGCTCTCAAGGCTAACTCAGCTACAAGGCTAGCAGCCTTGGCTGAGACTGTGCATTGCTCAATATAGATTGCTCTATTGATTTGTACAGTCTTAATCTAGTCCTTGATATTCAGCACAAGGCTTGGCAATGCTCTGACCTCTGAGGAACAGTAATCATACTTGGCTGCAGTGTGCTGACTCATCTGCTGGAGTAATTGAAGTCTTTTTTCAAGACGGGATGGAATGGATTGACTAGGAAATACTGCATCATTTGGACTATTTTCTTCATCTAGACAGAGTGCACACAAAGTTCATTTCAGGTATTTGATTGGGAAGGTGATGAACTTGACCTGAAGTGCCAGACAAAGGAAAGCAACCTGAAGACACTGACATTTTCTTGTACAACCACATTTGGCACAGTGAAGTCTATACACAGGGTGTGCACACCACTGTCAATCAGGGCGTACCCATCAGGCCTGCCTGGCATTCAAACTTAACCCATCCACTTTCCTTCAGCAGCTCAAATTATGATACAACAAATTAGACATTGACTTGAGTCCATTATTAAGTGATACAGTTATGATTCATGCCTTTTTTACAACAAAAACACCAGAATTCCCATTTACTACTCGAATTAAGAAAAGTTCCCTGCAAAGGTTTTGCTCTGGGATTATGGGAATTGCTGAGTTAACACTGTGACGCGCTGAAAGAAACCTTCAACTGTTGGTGTTATGTTAAGCCAGAGCACTGCATTGCTTAGTTTTTGCCAAGTTAAACAACTTTATTACACGACTTTAAGTTAATCTTACAATGACAATGCTTCGAAAATATTTTGTTGTGATATAATGCCTTGCTGTGTCTTTTTATGTCTACTTTCCAAATGCCATTGCACTCCTGGACAGCCTACAGTTAGAATCCATGTGGTCTGACGCCATAGTTTAATAAAATAGGATTAGCCATCCTTGAGTCATTTATAGTTGATGATTACTAGTTAGATTCTAAAACCTTATGGTCATTATAATATTAACCATTTGAGACTCAACATCAGTTTTGTTGTGGTGCATTCAGAGCAAATTGGTTAGATATCTGTTGAAATGTGGGGGTAAAAAAAAAGGCAGCGAGCAATTTCATGAGAAATGTCCAACACATTGCAAGAAATTCAGAAAAGGTGATGAGAAAATAAACTGAGATAGAGAAAGAGAGGGAGAGAAATGTATTAAAAATTATCAAAAAGAGGGACTTAAAAACACATTTTACTTTAACTTATCTTGTTAAGTTAAAGTTAAGCTTTTTTCCCATGTTTTTGAAAGAAATCAAGCCAGGTTTCAAGTGGTTAAATCAAATAAATAGAATTATGACTTTCGCATTGCTAATCAGATAACCACCATTCTAGCCAATATCAACCATATCTGTAATTCACTTATTATTTTATTTTTTTCAGCTTTATATTTGGAATTTATTTGTCAGTTTTTAGCTGAGATTTATTCTTTTTGATAAAATGTCCACTAGTGACCACTAGATATTTGGCTTTAGGCAAGCAACTTTGACAACCTGCCTCTGGGTGGCACCCTTGGTGGCTGCCTATGTTGCATATAGGATGATTCACCTCTGATTTCGAGGTTATAAAATGTTTGCCACCATGTTCCCAAAACATGGGAGTTATTGTCAATTCTTCTTCAGCTTCAGAGGATCCTCTTTTCCAGACTATAACAGTTACATTTGATTTACATTCTAAAGGTAAAACTACATGACCTAGCCTGATTCACTGATGATCTCTAGTTTAATGTATTAATGCTGCTGGGCCTGACTGTGTCTCAGTAGAGTGGTTCTGACGGAGGTCCACGTCACACCCGCCACTTGCCCAGAATGGGAGCCGTCCATGGGAATCACCACTCTCTAACGCCCAGCTCCTTCCCGCCTCCTCAGGCTCTGGATGGTGGGTGGAGGACAAAAACCAGGCCCTTGCCTGGGAGCAGTAACCTGCCTCCAGAATCACTGATAGGCTTTCACTTGTCCGACTTTTAAAGGGATAGTTTGTCAATTTTTAGAGACAATAGCTGTGTTTCAGTCCAACTGTAATCTGGATTATAAGTGTATAGATGGAAACTGAGCCATTGTCTCTTTAAGGCATATTGGTGCCATTTTTTTACTGCACCAAAAGACAAAAACTTCTTTGTTTTGTTTATTTTAAGTTTTATGGAAAAAGACTTGAACTGCACAGTTTATGTTTAAAGCAAAATTTGAGTGAACTATCCCTTTACATTGTAGGACAGAGTGAAGCAATATTGTGATTTTTGTCACTTTCAGTGTCTGCCTTGCCCCAAAGTTTCTTAATGCTATTTGGCTGAACTAAAGTCTCCGCTTGCATCTGAATAATACAAAACATTAATGGAACTATCTTCGAATAGCACTAAAATGTCTTAATGGCCGAAAGTGTTTGCTGTAGTTATGCCACCACTCAGACTGCAACTCTGCTTCTACTAATATAATAACATTATTGTTACTCCTAGATGTGCAACAGAGATGCGTCTTAACATCCACTGTGGCTTCTTGTGATATCAACAACGCTTAGTGTGCAACACTTCGTTTAGATTAAGGTTGTTGTTGCTTTATGTTTCAAAAAGGGTTTGATGCTTTAATTGAGCTGACTAACTACCGTGTGTGTTTGATGTGTATGATGCATAAGACATATGAAACTGACGTCACGCTGACTTATTGTTAAAAGTTCTTCCTACACAAATTGTATTCTCTTACACTTGAATGCATGTAACTAATCTTTCAAGAGCTTAATTGATATATCTGAATTATGTTGTAATATATTGCATATGAACCAGTGCCGCTCCTCTCCACATATTTATATCTACTCTGTCAATGAAATCCAGTTCAATGCAATGCAGGAAACTGGGTCTTATATGCCACCAAGCCCTCCCATATTTCCTCCACTGACAGGGTCATAAAAGCAGCTGTCAGTGTAGCCCCATAGGCCCACCTCCCTGTTTGTTCGTAATGGAGAGCAGAGGCAACAGCCTCCTCCACCCCCAAACCCCTTCAGGGTGTTTGGTAGCCCAGTGGCCTTCTGGGAAATGCAGTCTGTTGTGAATGACAGATGCATGGTAAAGTGAGAGGAGCGGCCCTGGGAGCATGTCATTAAATGTCACATCCTCCATCACTAATGCACACTTTCCATGTCTTTTTGTCCCACCTTTCTCTCCATCTCGTCTCCCTTTCTGATTGTGTATGGTCGCCTCCCTCTCTGTCCATCACATATCAGGGATCTGAAAAAGGTTGGAGTAACTATCGTAGGACCGCAGAAGAAGATCGTGAGCAGCCTCAAAGCCCTAGATTCCCACACCAAGAATGGCCCAGTACCTGTTTAAGAAATGAACCCAGCGAGTAAAAACAGCAGAGACTTGTCTGTCGGTGTGGTTGCTAATAGATGGAAATGGAGGAAAATATGCGATACAACTGAGGGCTTTTGTTGTTTCGTTGAAAGACGATACCAAGTCCTTACAGAGAGACAGGAAAGAGTTCAGTGCAGACCTGCCAGCTAGTGAACTGGCTGACTCTTCGACCCTCCATCCCTCCATGCCCAAGTTGAGATGCCTTACAGACATATAGGGGGGTTAGAGAGAGCAGAGGGAAGCCAAGGAGGTCAAGGAGACCTTCGAAGGGATACAAAATAGGACTGGACCGATCACAGGGCAAGGACTGGACTAACTTATAGCCGGAGCTCTCCAATATTGGCTAAGCTGGACAGCATAGCCTTCCCCTTACGGCTAAAAGGGGACAGGCATGCTCACAGTCTCCTCCCACCACGCCTGACTGTCTGTGGAACGAGGCAGTGAAACAGTGTGTAGAAGAGCACGTCAGACAGCAGCAGCTCACCCGGATGTGGACCCCTCCTGGACTAATGAGGTCTGAGGCGTGAGATTTTGTTATAACTACCTACATATACCGTCTCTATCCATGAGAGAACTGAGCTGGTAATGGACATACCTAGGCATTAACCG
Source organism: Plectropomus leopardus (assembly GCF_026936395.1). Classification (NCBI taxonomy): domain Eukaryota; kingdom Metazoa; phylum Chordata; class Actinopteri; order Perciformes; family Serranidae; genus Plectropomus; species Plectropomus leopardus. Next base: position 14,202,066 of record NC_142185.1, on the reverse strand, counting down.
AGCCATTTTACTCCGTAGCTCTAACTCTATAGCATTTGCATTCAGTAGACATGTCACATAAAAGCAATAATTATGATAATCAGTTAAATAGTCTCATTGTTTGGAAGCCATGAGTCCGTCACATGTACAATGAACGCTGTGCTTTGAAGGTACAGGGGCCATAACACACTTCACACACAGTTTTTCTTTATGGTGACATCAGTGTTCTATGTGCTTATGAACAGATATTGTACAGTTATAGTGCCGCTCCCTCAACCCAATGCCCTTTGTGTGAAATCTCAGGATGTGTACGTTATTCATTGTATTTTCTCTAACAAGGGGAAACAGACAGAGAGAATGGAGCAGTGCCAGAAACTGAGGGTGCGGGTTAAAAAAGACAGAAAAGGGAAAACTCTAAGAGAGAAATTTATAAGAGGTAAAACAGAATCTATGATGAAGTGGTGTCTTTCAGGCTCCTGCTTCAGACATTCTTGTTGTGTTGTGGAAGTGTTTTAAACTAGAGGAGAGTTTTTACTTGAGTTTCTTCTTCAGGTAAGGCAAGTTAGCATCATTCACCCTACAGAACATCAGGTATCATAATCTCTCTAAGGAGTGGAATTTGTTCTGTTATTAATTACCCATTTTGAATATTTGCAGGTCACTAAATGGCTGTTATCAGTTATTATCACTATAATTATAATGCTTCAGACGGGGGAAACTGCATGTACCAATAGGCCTGATATCGCATTTAAATGTTGGGAATTGGTTGCAGTTGGTCAGGTTTCAGTCCTATTAGTTTTCACATTCGCCACACTTGGTTCAGAAAAAAAATTAGGGTTTGGGTTTAAAAAAAGTACTTTTGTTATGTAATCTAAACTACGTAGGTTACCTTCATTATGTACTGAAGTATGTATGTATCGTAAAATAAATCAACACAGACTTTTGGTTTTGCATGTGACATAAACAGCAGTCTCTGAAAAGTTTGCTTGAGCCATCTATCCAAACCAACCTCCTCCTTACTCAGACTTTGTTGCTCATTATACTACACCACCTTTCGTCCCCATTTGATCCCATCATAATCCCTATGGCCACCATAGGTTGGCACCCAATAATAAACACAAAAATAGGAGGCATTTCAGGGCCATACTTAATCAAATCTATGGTGCCAATGCTATGACGACGGCAGCGCATGTAGATGCAGCAGCCTGCAGCTCCTCATATCCTTGCTTCTTTTTTTGCATTTCTTTTTTTTTGACACCATGGCCCCTTCTGCTGAAGCTTGACTTTTCTACGATAGAGAAGCACTTAGCAACATTGGGAAAAGTTGTGTGAGGGTTGGACTGAATGCAGCAGACTGCGAGAGGGTCCCCACCAATGGCATATGCCAAGTGGCCAGTCAGACAAGGGAGAAACCAAACTGAAAGCATAGGATGAAGAGAGGGAGGCGAGCTGGCATCAGGGTGAGGCTGACCCAACTTGGACCGAGAGCTGTGTCTATACCAAGCCTTCTTCTGGCTAATGTCCAGTTGGCGGCGGGTGATTAGGGACTGCTCTGTGCACATCTTCGCAGAGACATGGTTAACCCCTAACAACCCAGATCAAGCTGTTGCACTGGATGGGCGGACCTTGTTGGAAGCCATAAGGACACAAGACTTCAAAAAATGCACTGCAGGAATTGAATGATGCCATCAGCAGCAATATGCGTGAGCAGCCAGATGGAATCTGAATAGTAGTTGCTGATTTTAATCAACTCATCCTTCAACTCCAAAGATGTAGCAGGATTGAGGACAAACGTAATTTCAAAATGACTAAAAAATCTACCATCGACCTTCTACAACGACCATTTAATGGGCTAATAACGGAATAGATCAGTTTAGAAGGATGAGATCAACACTGCTGATCTGAGGATGCTGTTATATTACTTTAGTCTAAGTCCATAACTTATTAACAAAAGCCATGAGGGATCTGAGAATTGGTATTAATAAGAACTTTGTTCTTGTATAAAATTAATCCATAAATCCAGGTGAGTTTGATACAAAAAGTAATGCCTCCTCTAGTTGGGTTGGATCATGGTGGGATCACTGAGCAAAAAAAAAAAGTTTCAGTTTCTATGTATTTTCAACAAAGTCTTGGTCTTTCTTTTTTATCATCTCAAAGGGGCATGAGGTTTTCTCATCACTGCCCTTAACTAACAGGTGTGAAAATGCCCTGAAAGAGATGCAACACGTCCAATAAATGATTGCTTTCTGAGATAGTTTCCAGTACAATATATGTCAAGGATGGGATTTCCTAAAGGCACCTTAGAGCTTAGATGATCTTGTACTCTGAAGTGCAGAATTCTAGATGTTAGTCTCTTGCTTTGATGTCACCCAGTCAGTCCCTCAGTGGAACACATACCCAGTATTTCTGAACTGTCACTTCGGTAATTTGTGCTGTTGGATGGGTAACATTTTACCACAAGGGTGCCATCTTAAATTTCTTCCAAGCACTTCGTACAGAATATTTGCGCACTTTGAATGGAAATGTTACTGGCTTGGCTATAGACTAAGTGGATAGGGGTGATTTTGGTGCTTTTGGGAATCCCGTCCCTGTTCAGTGCGTCAGTTGGTCTTCTGTGACTTGGTCTACCTGTGGATGCTGCTGTTGCTGCTATGTGTTCTAATTAGCATGTACATAATGTAAACCATCGTAATGATAGCAACTAGCGCTACAGATCCCACTATATGTACATGGCCATCCCTCTTTGTACAAATGTTTGTATGTATAAAAGAATAAATAAAAAAATGTGCAACATTTTTAATTAAAAAAGAGATAAAAATCATCTGTATTATATTTTATCTTATTTTGGATTATATTTGTCTGCTTTTTTTCTTTTCTACAATAAAAAGGCGATTATGATTACATTATTATTTATTTGTTAACATTATACAGCAAAATGTTGATGAGTTTTTTGTAGCATACAGTAAATTATGTGTCTATCTATGTTTTGGTTTTTGACTTACTTTATAAACCTGGGACATCTGAGAGAGCAATACTGTTATGCACCCTATATCCAGATTCCTAATTTTCTGTCTCAAGACTGACCTGTGTGTCTGTGTGAGAGTTTATGTGTGCAAATGTAGATGGCCTTGTCTACTAATGTAAAATGATTTGTAGTGGAAACATTTATATTTTTATAATAAATATTCGCAAAATATTTTCCAAAAAATGGATGATGATAGACTTGCTCTTGTGTTTTCATTCTATCCTGTGATTATGATGCAGACCAACAAATACTGTTGGCTTTTCTTTCACAGTAAAGCATATTTCCATATGTTTAACAGATTACAAGTGGAAGTGAAACACTCATAACTCAGAGGTCATTTTTTTATTTTTTTATTTTAAATTCCATAGATCAGTCTTTTGGCACATCTTGTCTTCTTTAGGATAAAAGCCAGCAATCATCTAACTGACATGTATAGTGTACAGGACATGTGTTTCAAATCAATGAGTTCACAGGTCAATCAACATGAACAGAGAAGAAGACCATATAAAGGTCATTCGTAACAAAGAAAGGTCTTCACTAGCAATGTCCTCACTCAAAAATTCAGTAAATACATAAAGTAATAATTATGAAGTAGAAAAATATCCAAATTATTATATTCAAAATGAACAATAAATAACAAAATAATACAGTATTTACCGTCAAGCGAAGAAAGATCAAACGAATTAAGCAAAAAAAAAATAAATAAATACAGTTAATAAAAAAGTAAGTATATAATATCAAGTATCATATGGCAAGAATTCACAAACTTCAATACATGTTGAGGTACACATATGTAATATAAATAAAATGTAATAATTAATATAATTTACTTTTTTACTTTAAATAATAACGTCGTCAATTATTACTAACATCTCGACTACTGTGCATAAATCTAAAAAAAATTTAAAATGAGACAAATACTTTACTTTAAAAAAGTATTTTTCTATTTGGTGTATTATATTATGACTTGGCATGGTGAGTTTCCACATATTTCATAAGAGACACCTAGGAGAATCCTGCTTTTCTCAAAATGGGCTTAAAAAGAGATTACGCTTTTAATTTTTTTTTTTTTTTAAATATAAATGGTATAAAATCGGACACAATTGAAAATAAATAAATAAATGGTACTTCTATTTTCAACCACAGAAATAGAATAAAATTTTATTTAAATTTTCATATTGTATGCACACACAAAAAAAGAAAATTAGATTTGATTAAATTATTTTATTTCATTTATTTATTGTATTGGTAAGCCAGTACTGCTTGAGCATGCACTAGACAAAAAAGGGTTGTGTATTTTTTGATTTCTTTTCATTTCCATATTCCTAGCCAATGTTTTTAGTGTTTTTACTAAGCCATACTTAAAATATTGTCTATAGCCATGATCGTTCTCTACCCTTTAACATATCATGCCTGTCATTGCCTGCGAATTGAGAAAATAATTAGAATTATAGGATTGCAGACTACGTATTCTGTGTATCTTTCAGTCTACCTGTGTATATCGGACCTTCTAAACTTACAGTATGAACCCTCTCACATCTGTTTACCAGCCTCCAACTTAACCACCTCAGCCTCTCTTTTTTTCCCTTCCTCCCTGCTGTCACCTTCTTGTTCCTCCAGCCACATCCAATAAGGCATTTTGTTTCCAATCACCCATGGTTGAAGTCGATTTGTTGTGTGATTTTTAATGTGGGAGATCTGCGTTGTCTCTCTTTTTTTTTTTTTGTTGCTGACTGGGAGTAGATGAGATGTGTCAGGCAGGGGAAAGAGTGATGGTTGCTCTGCACAATGTTGAAAGGCTGACACTCTCCAGATGTTCCTAGGCAGATGTGCACAGAGAGAAAACAGGACACTGTTCTCCCCGATTCAGGAAACAAAGAACACAGTATGCTTGAAGCCACCATTTCTGTCTTGTTTTTATCTTAAAAACCTCCATGGTCTGACCACCGGGATGATGGGAAAGACAGAGCGCGGAATTGTGTGTGTGTGTCGGGGGGGAGTCTAAAATTGACGGGAGGAGGAAACAATAGGGAGGAAGATAGACGACAGGTGTGCTGGAAGTGTGATGTCTGTGTGAGTTCTAAGTGGATAAGAACTTCAACAACAGCATATGAAAATGCAATAATTCGGGTGAAGATTAACCAGTACCATTCATCATCTTGCTTGGCAGTGTGCTGGTGAAACAGAAAACATGTTCTACTTGATAATGAAATGATAATGGGAAAACAAGGTCCAAGGTACGAGGTACCTTTTTTTCATTTTTCTTAAATGTAGTATTACTTTTTTCTTTCTATTCTTTTTTTTTTTGCAGTTTTGGACAGCTTACTACAGTATCACTTTTTTATGCAGTTTTTTTTTCATACCATAGTATGACATTTTTATGCAGTTTTTAACAACATACTTTTGTATAACCTTTTTATGCGTTTTTTGACGACATACAATAGTATGACATTTTTGTGCCGTTTTGGTCGACATACTATACAATGACATTTTTATATCATTTTGAACAACATAGTTTAGTATGACATTTTTATACCATTTTGATTGACATACTATAGTATGACGATTTGGTCAGATTTTGGATGACATACCTTAATATGACTTTTTGGTGAGATATTGCTCTTTTTTTGCTTTTTTTGGCTTTTATTTCCACTTTGTATACAATAAAGCACCTTTACAGGTTATAATATGACGTTTTCTGACATTTTTTTAAACATGTCAAAATTTGACATTTTTCGACATACTATGCTATTGCCTTTTTGGCCATTTTTTTGACGTGCAAAAATATGACCTTTTTGGCGTGTTTTTGCTTTTATTTCCACTTTGAACACTATGACACGTCTTAATAAGCTATAATATGACATTTCTTTTATTCGACATACTATACATGATAAAATATGAGATTTTTGGCCGCTTTCAGCTTTTGTTTCCACTTAGTTTACTATGACACATCTTTAGAAGTTATGATAAGATTTTTTTCAAACATTTTTTTGACATATTTTTGGACATGTGGTATAGCCTTGCCTTTTTTGTCATTTTTTCAACATGTATAATTATGATGTTGTTGACCATATTTGAAAATTTCTTTGCTATGGCGTGTCTTGGCACGCTATTTTATGCCGTTTTAAGGTGTTTTCAGCTGTTTTTGGAACAAGTCAAATTTTGACATGTAATATTTTGACACTTTTGCCATAGTATAGCCTTTCAATTTTTGTCATTTTTCAACAAGCATTTTTAGGGTGTTTTTGGCTGTTTTTGCAAAAGTCTATGCAATGGCGTGTCTTGGCATGGTATTTTATGCTGTTTTTAGATAATTTTAGCTGTTTTTTGGATATGTCATATTTTGACTCTTTTTTTTTGCCATACTATAACCTTGCCTTTTTTTGTCATGTTTTAAAAATGAATTTCTATGGTGTTTTTTTGGTCGTTTTTGCAAAATTCTATGCTATGGCTTACCTTGGCATGGTATTTTATGCTGTTTTTAGAAAATTTTAGCTGTTTTTTGAACATGCACAATTATGATGTTTTTGGCTGTTTTTGCAAAGTTCTATGCTATGGCGTGTCTTGGCACACCGTTTATGCTGTTATGAGGTGTTTTCAGTTGATTTTTGGATATGTCATATTTTGACATTTTTCGCATACTATAGCCTTGCCTTTTTTCCCATTTTTTGAACGTGCATTTTTATGGTGTTTTTGGAGGTTTTTGTAAAATTCTATGCTATAGCGTGTCTTGGCGTGCTATTTTATGCTGTTTTGAGGTGTTTTCAGTTGTTTTTTTGGATATGTCATATTTTGACATTTTTGCCATACTATAGCCTTGCCTTTTTTGTCATCTTTTAAACATGCACAACTATGATGTTTTTGGCTGTTTTTGTCAAATTCTATGCTATGGTGTGTCTTGGCATGGTATTTTATGCTGTTTTGAGGTGTTTTTAGCTGTTTTTTAGGATATGTCATATTTTGACATTTTTGCCATACTATTGCCTTGTCTTTTTGGGTTTTTTTTCAACATACATTTTTAGAATGTTTTTGGCCATTTTTTAAGAATGGAATGTTACGGCGTGTCTTGGCAAGCTATTTTATGCTGTTTTGAGGTGTTTTCAGTTCTTTTTTGGATATGTCATATTTTGACATTTTTGCCATACTATAGCCTTGCCTTTTTTGTCATTTTTTCAACATGCACAATTATGATGTTTTTTGCTATTTTTGCAAAAATCTATGCTATGGCGTGTCTTGGCAAGCTATTTTATGCTGTTTTGAGGTGTTTTCAGCTGTTTTTTGGATATGTCATATTTTGACATTTTTGCCTTACTATAGCCTTGCCTTTTTGTCATTTCTTCAACATGCATTATTATGATGTTTCTTGCCATTTTTTAAGATTTCTATGCTATGGCGTGTCTTGGCATGGTATTTTATGCTGTTTTGAGGTGTTTTCAGTTGTTTTTTTTTTGGATATGTCATATTTTGACATTTTTGCCATACTATAGCCTTGCCTTTTTTGTCATTTTTTCAACATGAATGATTATGATGTTTGTTGTCTTTTTTTTTTTTGGAATTCTATGCTATGGCGTGTCTTGGCATACTATTTTATACTGTTTTGAGGTGTTTTCAGCTGTTTTGGGGATATGTCATATTTTGACATTTTTTCCTTACTATAGCCTTGCCTTTTTTGTCATTTTTTAAACATGCACAATTATGATGTTTTTGGCTGTTTTTGCAAAAATCTATGCTATGGTGTGACTTGGCACGCTATTTTATGCTGTTTTGAGGTGTTTTCAGCTGTTTTTTGGATATGTCATATTTTGACATTTTTGCCATACTATAGCCTTGCCTTTTTTTGTCATTTTTCAACATATATTTTTATGGTGTTTTTGGCGTTTTTTGTAAAATTCTATGCTATGGTGTCACTTGGCACGCCATTTTATGCTGTTTTGAGGTGTTTTCAGTTGATTTTTGGATATGTCATATTTTGACATTTTTGCCATACTATAGCCTTGCCTTTTTTGACATTTTTTCAACAAGCATGATTATGATGTTTGTTGCCATTTTTTAAGAATTGTATGCTATGGCGTGTCTTGGCATGTTATTTTATACTGTTTTAAGGTGTTTTCAGCTGTTTTTGGGTATGTCATATTTTGACATTTTTGCCATACTATAGCCTTGCCTTTTTTGTCATTTTTTAAACATGCACAATTATGATGGTTTTGGCTGTTTTTGCAAAATTCTGTGCTATGCTGTCACTTGGCACGCTGTATTATGCTGTTTTGAGGTGTTTTCAGCTGTTTTTGGGATATGTCATATTTTGACATTTTTGCCATACTATAGCCTTGCCTTTTTTGTCATTTTTTAAACATGCACAATTATGATGTTTTTGGCTGTTTTTGCAAAAATCTATGCTGTGGTGTCACTTGGCAAGCTATTTTATACTGTTTTGAGGTGTTTTGAGGTGTTTTCAGCTGTTTTTGGATATGTCATATTTTGACATTTTTGCCATACTATAGCCTTGCCTTTTTTGTCCCATTTTTTAAACATGCACAATTATGATGTTTTTGGAGGTTTTTGTAAAATTCTATGCTATGGCGTGTCTTGGCATGCTATTTTATGCTGTTTTAAGGTGTTTTCAGTTGTTTTTTGGATATGTCATATTTTGACATTTTTGCCATACTATAGCCTTGCCTTTTTTGTCATTTTTTGAACATGCACAATTATGATGTTTTTTGCTGTTTTTTCTAAAATCTATGCTATGGTGTCACTTGGCACGCCATTTTATGCTGTTTTGAGGTGTTTTCAGCTGTTTTTGGGATATGTCATATTTTGACATTTTTGCCATAGTATAGCCTTGCCTTTTTTGTCATTTTATCAACATGCACAATTATGATGTTTTTGGCTGTTTTTGCAAAATTCTATGTTATGGCGTCTCTTGTCATGCTATTTTATGCTGTTTTGAGGTGTTTTCAGTTGTTTTTTTGGATATGTCATATTTTGACATTTTTGCCATAGTATAGCCTTGCCTTTCTTGACATTTTTTCAACATGCATGATTATGATGTTTTTGGCCATTTTTTAAGAATTGTATGCTATGGCGTGTCTTGGCATGTTATTTTATACTGTTTTAAGGTGTTTTCAGCTGTTTTTGGGATATGTCATATTTTGACATTTTTGCCATACTATAGCCTTGCCTTTTTTGTCATTTTTTCAACATAGATTTTTATAATGTTGTTGGTCATTTTTAAGAATTCTGTGCTATGGCGTGTCTTGGCAAGCTATTTTATGCTGTTTTGAGGTGTTTTCAGGTGTTTTGGGATATGTGATATTTTGATATTTTTGCCATACTATAGCCTTGCCTTTTTGTCATTTTTAAACATGCACAATTATGATGTTTTTGCTGTTTTTTCTAAAATCTATGCTATGGTGTCACTTGGCACGCCATTTTATGCTGTTTTGAGGTGTTTTCAGCTGTTTTTGGGATATGTCATATTTTGACATTTTTGCCATACTATAGCCTTGCCTTTTTTCCCATTTTTTCAACAAACATTTTTATGGTGTCTTTGGAGGTTTTTGTAAGAATTCCATGTTATGGCGTGTCTTGGCATGCTATTTTATGCTGTTTTAAGGTGTTTTCAGTTGTTTTTTGGATATGTCATATTTTGACATTTTTGCCATACTATAGCCTTGGCTTTTTTGTCATTTTTAAACATGCACAATTATGATGTTTTTGGCTGTTTTTGCAAAATTCTATGCTATGGTGTCACTTGGCACGCTATGTTATGCTGTTTTGAGGTGTTTTCAGCTGTTTTTTGGATATGTCATATGTTGACATTTTTGCCATACTATAACCTTGCTTTTTTTGCCATTTTTGAACATGCATTTTTATGGTGTTTTTGGAGGTTTTTTGTAAAATTCTATGCTATGGCGTGTCTTGGCATGCCATTTTATGCTGTCTTAAGGTGTTTTCAGTTGTTTTTTGGATATGTCATATTTTGACATTTTTGCCATACTATAGCCTTGCCTTTTTTTTATTTTTTGAACATGCACAATTATGATGTTTTTGGCTGTTTTTGCAAAATTCTATGCTATGGTGTCACTTGGCACACTATGTTATGCTGTTTTGAGGTGTTTTCAGCTGTTTTTTGGATATGTCATATTTTGACATTTTTGCCATACTATAGCCTTGCCTTTTTGTCATTTTTTCAACATGCATTATTATGATGTTTGTTGCCATTTTTTAAGGATTCTATGCTATGGCGTGTCTTAGCAAGCTATTTTATACTGTTTTGAGGCTTTTTCAGCTGTTTTTTGGATATGTCATATTTTGACATTTTTGCCATAGTATAGCCTTGCCTTTTTTGTCATTTTTTCAACAAACATTTTTAGAATGTTTTTGGCTATTTTTTAAGAATTCTATGTTATGGCGTGTGTTGGTAAGCTATTTTATGCTGTTTTGAGGTGTTTTTAGGTGTTTTTGTGACAGGTCATATTTTGACATAGTTGGCATACTATAGCCTTGCCTTTTTTGTCGTTTTTTAAACATGCACAATTATGATGTTTTTGGCTGTTTTTGTAAAATTCTATGCTGTGGCGTGTCTTGGCACGCTATTTTATGCTGTCTTAAGGTGTTTTCAGCTGTTTTTTGGATATGTCATATTTTGACATTTTTGCCATACTATAGCCTTGCCTTTTGTTTCATTTTTTGAACATGCACAATTATGATGTTTTTTGCTGTTTTTTGTAAAAATCTATGCTATGGTGTCACTTGGCACGCTATTTTATACTGTTTTGAGGTGTTTTCAGTTGATTTTTGGGATATGTCATATTTTAACAGTTTTGCAATATTATAGCCTTGCCTTTTTTGACATTTTTTGAACATGCACAATTATGATGTTTTTTGGCTGTTTTTGCAAAATTCTATGCTATGGTGTCACTTGGCACGCTATTTTATGCTGTTTTGAGGTGTTTTCAGCTGTTTTTGGGATATGTCATATTTTGACATTTTTGTCATACTATAGCCTTGCCTTTTTTGTCATTTTTTGAACATGCACAATTATGATGTTTTTTGCTGTTTTTTCTAAAATCTATGCTATGGTGTCACTTGGCACGCTATTTTATACTGTTTTGAGGTGTTTTCAGCTGTTTTTGGGATATGTCATATTTTGACATTTTTGCCATACTATAGCCTTGCCTTTTTTTTCATTTTTTGAACATGCATGATTATGATGTTTTTGGCTGTTTTTGCTAAATTCTATGCCATGGCGTATCTTGACATGCTATTTTATGCTGTTTTGAGGTGTTTTCAGTTATTTTTTGGATATGTCACATTTTGACATTTTTGCCATACTATAGCCTTGCCTTTTTTGTCTTTTTTTCAACAAACATATTTAGAATGTTTTTGGCTTTTTTTTCAAGAATTCTATGTTATGGCGTGTGTTGGTAAGCTATTTTATGCATTTTTGAGGTGTTTTCAGTTGATTTTTGGGATATGTCATATTTTGACATTTTTGCAATATTATAGCCTTGCCTTTTTTTGACATTTTTTGAACATGCACAATTATGATGTTTTTGGCTGTTTTTGCAAAATTCTATGCTATGGTGTCACTTGGCACACTATGTTATGCTGTTTTGAGGTGTTTTCAGCTGTTTTTTGGATATGTCATATTTTGACATTTTTGCCATACTATAGCCTTGCTTTTTTTGCCATTTTTTCGACATGCATTTTTATGGTGTTTTTGGAGGTTTTTGTAAAATTCTATGCTATGGCGTGTCTTGGCATGCTATTTTATGCTGTTTTGAGGTGTTTTCAGTTGTTTTTTGGATATGTCATATTTTGACATTTTTGCCATACTATAGCCTTGCCTTTTTTTTCATTTTTTGAACATGCACAATTATGATGTTTTTTGCTGTTTTTTCTAAAAATCTATGCTATGGTGTCATTTGGCACGCTATTTTATACTGTTTTGAGGTGTTTTCAGCTGTTTTTGGGATATGTCATATTTTGACATTTTTGCCATAGTATAGCCTTGCCTTTTTTGTCATTTTTTCAACATACATTTTTATAATGTTTTTGGTCATTTTTTAAGAATTCTATTCTATGGCGTGTCTTGGCAAGCTATTTTATGCTGTTTTGAGGTGTTTTTAGGTGTTTTTGTGACAGGTCATATTTTGACATTTTTGCCATAGTATAGCCTTGCCTTTTTTGTCATTTTATCAACATGCACAATTATGATGTTTTTGGCTGTTTTTGCAAAATTCTATGCTATGCTGTCACTTGGCACGCTGTTTTATGCTGTTTTGAGGTGTTTTCAGCTGTTTTTGGGATATGTCATATTTTGACATTTTTGCCATAGTATAGCCTTGCCTTTTTTGTCATTTTTTCAACATGCATGATTATGATGTTTGTTGCCATTTTTCAAGAATTGTATGCTATGGCGTGTCTTGGCATGTTATTTTATACTGTTTTAAGGTGTCTTCAGCTGTTTTTGGGATATGTAATAGTTTGACATTTTTGCCATGTTATAGCCTTGCCTTTTTTGTCATTTTTTGAACATGCATGATTATGATGTTTTTGGCTGTTTTTGCAAAATTCTATGCCATGGCGTATCTTGACATGCTATTTTATGCTGTTTTGAGGTGTTTTCAGTTATTTTTTGGATATGTCATATTTTGACATTTTTGCCATACTATAGCCTTGCCGTTTTTGCCATTTTTTCAACATGTATTTTATGATGTTTTTGGCTGTTTTTGTAAAATTCTATGCCATAGTGTTACTTGGCACGCTGTTTTATGCTGTTTTGAGGTGTTTTCAGCTGTTTTTTGGATATGTCACATTTTGACATTTTTGCCATACTATAGCCTTGCATTTTTTGTCTTTTTTTCAACAAACATTTTTAGAATGTTTTTGGCTATTTTTTAAGAATTCCATGTTATGGCGTGTGTTGGTAAGCTATTTTATGCTGTTTCCAGGTGTTTTCAGTTGATTTTTGGGATATTTCATATTTTGACATTTTTGCAATATTATAGCCTTGCCTTTTTTGACATTTTTTGAACATGCACAATTATGATGTTTTTGGCTGTTTTTGCAAAATTCTATGCTATGGTGTCATTTGGCACGCTATGTTATGCTGTTTTGAGGTGTTTTCAGCTGTTTTTTGGATATGTCATATGTTGACATTTTTGCCATACTATAGCCTTGCTTTTTTTGCCATTTTTTCGACATGCATTTTTATGGTGTTTTTGGAGGTTTTTTGTAAACTTCTATGCTATGGCGTGTCTTGGCATGCTATTTTATGCTGTCTTAAGGTGTTTTCAGTTGTTTTTTGGATATGTCATATTTTGACATTTTTGCCATACTATAGCCTTGCCTTTTTTTTATTTTTTGAACATGCACAATTATGATGTTTTTTGCTGTTTTTTCTAAAAATCTATGCTATGGTGTCACTTGGCACGCTATTTTATACTGTTTTGAGGTGTTTTCAGCTGTTTTTGGGATATGTCATATTTTGACATTTTTGCTATACTATAGCCTTGCCTTTTTGGTCTTTTTTTCAACAAACATTTTTAGAATGTTTTTGGCTATTTTTTAAGAATTCTATGCTATGGCGTGTCTTGGCAAGCTATTTTATGCTGTTTTGAGGTGTTTTTAGGTGTTTTTGAGACAGGTCATATTTTGACATTGTTGGCATACTATAGCCTTGCCTTTTTTGTCATTTTTTAAACATGCACAATTATGATGTTTTTGGCTGTTTTTTGTAAAATTCTATGCTACGGTGTCATTTGGCACGCTATTTTATATTGTTTTAAGGTGTTTTCAGCTGTTTTTGGGATATGTCATATTTTGACATTTTTGCCATACTATAGCCTTGCCTTTTTTCCCATTTTTTCGACGTGCATTTTTATGGTGTTTTTGGAGGTTTTTGTAAAATTCTATGCTATGGCGTGTCTTGGCACGCTATTTTATGCTGTCTTAAGGTGTTTTCAGCTGTTTTTGGGATATGTCATATTTTGACATTTTTGCCATAGTATAGCCTTGCCTCTTTTGTCATTTTTTCAACATACATTTTTATAATGTTTTTGGTCATTTTTTAAGAATTCTATGCTATGGCGTGTCTTAGCAAGCTATTTTATGCTGTTTTGAGGTGTTTTTAGGTGTCTTTGTGACAGGTCATATTATGAGATTTTTGCCTTACTATAGCCTTGCCTTTTTTGTCGTTTTTTAAACATGCACAATTATGATGCTTTTGGCTGTTTTTGCAAAATTCTGTGCTATGCTGTCACTTGGCATGCTGTTTTATGCTGTTTTGAGGTGTTTTCAGCTGTTTTTGGGATATGTCATATTTTGACATTTTTGCCATAGTATAGCCTTGCCTTTTTTGACATTTTTTCAACAAGCATGATTATGATGTTTGTTGCCATTTTTTAAGAATTGTATGCTATGGCGTGTCTTGGCATGTTATTTTATACTGTTTTAAGGTGTTTTCAGCTGTTTTTGGGATATGTCATATTTTGACATTTTTGCCATGTTATAGCCTTGCCTTTTTTGTCATTTTTTGAACATGCATGATTATGATGTTTTTGGCTGTTTTTGTAAAATTCTATGCCATGGCGTATCTTGACATGCTATTTTATGCTGTTTTGAGGTGTTTTCAGTTGATTTTTGATATATGTCATATTTTGCCATTTTTGCCATACTATAGCCTTGCCTCTTTTGTCATTTTTTGAACATGTATTTTTATGGTGTTTTTGGCATTTTTTGTAAAATTCTATGCCATGGCGTCACTTGGCACGCTATTTCATGCTGTTTTGAGGTGTTTTCAGCTGTTTTTTGGATATGTCATATATTGACATTTTTGCCATAGTATAGCCTTGCCTCTTTTGTCATTTTTTCAACACTCATTTTTAGAATGTTTTTGGCTATTTTTTAAGAATTCCATGTTATGGCGTGTGTTGGTAAGCTATTGTATGCATTTTTGAGGTGTTTTCAGTTGATTTTTGGTATATTTCATATTTTGACATTTTTGCAATATTATAGCCTTGCCTTTTTTGACATTTTTTGAACATGCACAATTATGATGTTTTTGGCTGTTTTTGCAAAATTCTATGCTGTGGTGTCACTTGGCACACTATGTTATGCTGTTTTGAGGTGTTTTCAGTTGTTTTTTTGGATATGTCATATTTTGACATTTTTGCCATACTATAGCCTTGCCGTTTTTGCCATTTTTTCAACATGTATTTTTATGGTGTTTTGGGCGTTTTTTGTAAAATTCTATGCCATGGTGTTACTTGGCACGCTGTTTTATGCTGTTTTGAGGTGTTTTCAGCTGTTTTTGGGATATGTCATATTTTGACATTTTTGCCATAGTATAGCCTTGCCTTTTTTGTCATTTTTTCAACATGCATGATTATGATGTTTGTTGCCATTTTTCAAGAACTGTATGCTATGGCGTGTCTTGGCATGTTATTTTATACTGTTTTAAGGTGTCTTCAGCTGTTTTTGGGATATGTCATAGTTTGACATTTTTGCCTTACTATAGCCTTGCCTTTTTTGTCATTTTTTGAACATGCACAATTATGATGTTTTTGGCTGTTTTTGCAAAATTCTATGCCATGGCGTATCTTGACATGCTATTTTATGCTGTTTTGAGGTGTTTTCAGTTATATTTTGGATATGTCACATTTTGACATTTTTGCCATACTATAGCCTTGCCGTTTTTGCCATTTTTTCAACATGTATTTTTATGGTGTTTTGGGCGTTTTTTGTAAAATTCTATGCCATGGTGTTACTTGGCACGCTGTTTTATGCTGTTTTGAGGTGTTTTCAGCTGTTTTTTGGATATGTCATATTTTGACATTTTTGCCATACTATAGCCTTGCCCTCTATGTCATCTTTTAAACATACACAACTATGATGTTTTTTGCTGTTTTTTCTAAAATCTTTGCTATGGTGTCACTTGGCACGCTATTTTATACTGTTTTGATGTGTTTTCAGCTGTTTTTGGGATATGTCATATTTTGACATTTTTGCCATACTATAGGCTTGCCTTTTTTGTCATTTTTTTCAACAAACATTTTTAGAATGTTTTTGGCTATTTTTTAAGAATTCTATGTTATGGCGCGTGTTGGTAAGCTATTTTATGCTGTTTTGAGGTGTTTTCAGCTGTTTTTTGGATATGTCATATGTTGACATTTTTGCCATAGTATAGCCTTGCTTCTTTTGTCATTTTTTCAACATGCATGATTATGATGTTTGTTGCCATTTTTTAAGATTTCTATGCTATGGCGTGTCTTGGCACGCTATTTTATGCTGTTTTGAGGTGTTTTCAGCTGTTTTTGGGATATGTCATATTTTGACATTTTTGCCATACTATAGCCTTGCCTTTTTTGTCTTTTTTTCAACAAACATTTTTAGAATGTTTTTGGCTATTTTTTAAGAATTCCATGTTATGGCGTGTGTTGGTAAGCTATTTTATGCTGTTTTGAGGTGTTTTCAGTTGATTTTTGGGATATTTCATATTTTGACATTTTTGCAATATTATAGCCTTGCTTTTTTTGCCATTTTTTCGACATGCATTTTTATGGTGTTTTTGGAGGTTTTTTGTAAAATTCTATGCTATGGCGTGTCTTGGCATGCCATTTTATGCTGTCTTAAGGTGTTTTCATTTGTTTTTTGGATATGTCATATTTTGACATTTTTGCCATACTATAGCCTTGCCTTTTTTTTTCATTTTTTGAACATGCACAATTATGATGTTTTTTGCTGTTTTTTCTAAAAATCTATGCTATGGTGTCACTTGGCACGCTATTTTATGCTGTTTTGAGGTGTTTTCAGCTGTTTTTTGGATATGTCATATTTTGACATTTTTGCCATACTATAGCCTTGCCTTTTTTGTCATTTTTCAACAAACATTTTAGAATGTTTTTGGCTATTTTTAAGGATTCTATGCTATGGCGTGTCTTGGCAAGCTATTTTATGCTGTTTTGAGGTGTTTTCAGCTGTTTTTTGGATATGTCATATTTTGACATTTTTGCCATACTATAGCCTTGCCTTTTTTTTCATTTTTTGAACATGCACAATTATGATGTTTTTTGCTGTTTTTTCTAAAAATCTATGCTATGGTGTCACTTGGCATGCTATTTTATGCTGTTTTGAGGTGTTTTTAGCTGTTTTTTGGATATGTCATATTTTGACATTTTTGCCATACTATAGCCTTGCCTTTTTTGTCATTTTTTCAACAAACATTTTTAGAATGTTTTTGGCTATTTTTTAAGAATTCTATGCTATGGCGTGTCTTGGCAAGCTATTTTATGCATTTTTGAGGTGTTTTCAGTTGTTTTTTGGATATGTCATATTTTGACATTTTTGCCATACTATAGCCTTGCCTTTTTTTTATTTTTTGAACATGCACAATTATGATGTTTTTTGCTGTTTTTTCTAAAAATCTATGCTATGGTGTCACTTGGCACACTATTTTATACTGTTTTGAGGTGTTTTCAGCTGTTTTTGGGATATGTCATATTTTGACATTTTTGCCATACTATAGCCTTGCCTTTTTTGTCATTTTTTGAACATGCACAATTATGATGTTTTTTGCTGTTTTTTCTAAAATCTATGCTATGGTGTCACTTGGCATGCTATTTTATGCTGTTTTGAGGTGTTTTCAGCTGTTTTTGGATATGTCATATTTTGACATTTTTGCCATACTATAGCCTTGCCTTTTTTGTCATTTTTTCAACAAACATTTTTAGAATGTTTTTGGCTATTTTTTAAGAATTCTATGCTATGGCGTGTCTTGGCAAGCTATTTTATGCTGTTTTGAGGTGTTTTCAGCTGTTTTTTGGATATGTCATATTTTGACATTTTTGCCATACTATAGCCTTGCCTTTTTCATTTTTGAACATGCACAATTATGATGTTTTTTGCTGTTTTTTCTAAAAATCTATGCTATGGTGTCATTTGGCACGCTATTTTATACTGTTTTGAGGTGTTTTCAGTTGATTTTTGGGATATTTCATATTTTGACATTTTTGCAATATTATAGCCTTGCCTTTTTTGACATTTTTTGAACATGCACAATTATGATGTTTTTGGCTGTTTTTGCAAAGTTCTATGCTATGGTGTCACTTGGCATGCTATTTTATGCTGTTTTGAGGTGTTTTCAGCTGTTTTTTGGATATGTCATATTTTGACATTTTTGCCATACTATAACCTTGCTTTTTTTGCCATTTTTTCGACATGCATTTTTATGGTGTTTTTGGAGGTTTTTTGTAAAATTCTATGCTATGGCGTGTCTTGGCATGCCATTTTATGCTGTCTTAAGGTGTTTTCATTTGTTTTTTGGATATGTCATATTTTGACATTTTTGCCATACTATAGCCTTGCCTTTTTTTTTCATTTTTTGAACATGCACAATTATGATGTTTTTGCTGTTTTTCTAAAAATCTATGCTATGGTGTCACTTGGCACGCTATTTTATGCTGTTTTGAGGTGTTTTCAGCTGTTTTTTGGATATGTCATATTTTGACATTTTTGCCATACTATAGCCTTGCCTTTTTTGTCATTTTTTCAACAAACATTTTTAGAATGTTTTTGGCTATTTTTTAAGAATTCTATGCTATGGCGTGTCTTGGCAAGCTATTTTATGCTGTTTTGAGGTGTTTTCAGTTGTTTTTTGGATATGTCATATTTTGAGATTTTTGCCATAGTATAGCCTTGCCTTTTTTTTATTTTTGAACATGCACAATTATGATGTTTTTTGCTGTTTTTTCTAAAAATCTATGCTATGGTGTCACTTGGCACACTATTTTATACTGTTTTGAGGTGTTTTCAGCTGTTTTTGGGATATGTCATATTTTGACATTTTTGCCATACTATAGCCTTGCCTTTTTTTTCATTTTTTGAACATGCACAATTATGATGTTTTTTGCTGTTTTTCTAAAATCTATGCTATGGTGGCAGTTGGCAAGCTATTTTATGCTGTTTTGTGGTGTTTCAGCTGTTTTTGGATATGTGACATTTTGACACTTTTGCCATACTATAGCCTTGCCTTTTTTGTCATTTTTTCAACAAACATTTTTAGAATGTTTTTGGCTATTTTTTAAGAATTCTATGTTATGGCGTCTTGGCAAGCTATTTTATGCATTTTTGAGGTGTTTTCAGTTGTTTTTTGGATATGTCATATTTTGACATTTTTGCCATACTATAGCCTTGCCTTTTTTTTATTTTTTGAACATGCACAATTATGATGTTTTTTGCTGTTTTTTCTAAAAATCTATGCTATGGTGTCACTTGGCACACTATTTTATACTGTTTTGAGGTGTTTTCAGCTGTTTTTGGGATATGTCATATTTTGACATTTTTGCCATACTATAGCCTTGCCTTTTTTCCCATTTTTTCAACAAGCATGATTATGATGTTTGTTGCTGTTTTTTTCTAAAATCTATGCTATGGTGTCACTTGGCACGCCTTTTCATGCTGTTTTGAGGTGTTTTCAGCTGTTTTTGGGATATGTCATATTTTGACATTTTTGCCATCTATAGCCTTGCCTTTTTGTCATTTTTCAACAAACATTTTTAGAATGTTTTTGGCTATTTTTAAGAATTCTATGCTATGGCGTGTCTTGGCATGTTATTTTATGCATTTTTGAGGTGTTTTCAGTTGTTTTTTGGATATGTCATATTTTGACATTTTTGCCATACTATAGCCTTGCCTTTTTTTTATTTTTGAACATGCACAATTATGATGTTTTTGCTGTTTTTTCTAAAAATCTATGCTATGGTGTCACTTGGCACACTATTTTATACTGTTTTGAGGTGTTTTCAGCTGTTTTTGGGATATGTCATATTTTGACATTTTTGCCATACTATAGCCTTGCCTTTTTTTTCATTTTTTGAACATGCACAATTATGATGTTTTTTGCTGTTTTTTCTAAAAATCTATGCTATGGTGTCACTTGGCATGCTATTTTATGCTGTTTTGAGGTGTTTTTAGCTGTTTTTTGGATATGTCATATTTTGACATTTTTGCCATACTATAGCCTTGCCTTTTTTGTCATTTTTTCAACAAACATTTTTAGAATGTTTTTGGCTATTTTTAAGAATTCTATGCTATGGCGTGTCTTGGCAAGCTATTTTATGCTGTTTTGAGGTGTTTTCAGTTCTTTTTTGGATATGTCATATTTTGACATTTTTGCCATACTATAGCCTTGCCTTTTTTTCATTTTTGAACATGCACAATTATGATGTTTTTGCTGTTTTTCTAAAATCTATGCTATGGTGTCATTTGGCACGCTATTTTATACTGTTTTGAGGTGTTTTTAGTTGATTTTTGGGATATTTCATATTTTGACATTTTTGCAATATTATAGCCTTGCCTTTTTTGACATTTTTTGAACATGCACAATTATGATGTTTTTGGCTGTTTTTGCAAAATTCTATGCTATGGTGTCACTTGGCACGCTATGTTATGCTGTTTTGAGGTGTTTTCAGCTGTTTTTTGGATATGTCATATGTTGACATTTTTGCCATACTATAACCTTGCTTTTTTTGCCATTTTTTCGACATGCATTTTTATGGTGTTTTTGGAGGTTTTTTGTAAAATTCTATGCTATGGCGTGTCTTGGCATGCCATTTTATGCTGTCTTAAGGTGTTTTCATTTGTTTTTGGATATGTCATATTTTGACATTTTTGCCATACTATAGCCTTGCCTTTTTTTCATTTTTGAACATGCACAATTATGATGTTTTTTGCTGTTTTTCTAAAATCTATGCTATGGTGTCACTTGGCACGCTTATTTTATGCTGTTTTGAGGTGTTTTCAGCTGTTTTTGGATATGTCATATTTTGACATTTTTGCCATACTATAGCCTTGTCTTTTTTGTCATTTTTTCAACAAACATTTTTAGAATGTTTTTGGCTATTTTTTAAGAATTCTATGCTATGGCGTGTCTTGGCAAGCTATTTTATGCATTTTTGAGGTGTTTTCAGTTGTTTTTTGGATATGTCATATTTTGACATTTTTGCCATACTATAGCCTTGCCTTTTTTTTATTTTTTGAACATGCACAATTATGATGTTTTTTGCTGTTTTTCTAAAATCTATGCTATGGTGTCACTTGGCACACTATTTTATACTGTTTTGAGGTGTTTTCAGCTGTTTTTGGATATGTCATATTTTGACATTTTTGCCATACTATAGCCTTGCCTTTTTTGCCATCTTTTAAAAATGCACAATTATGATGTTTTTGACTGTTTTTGCAAAATGTTATGCTATGGTGGCAGTTGGCAAGCTATTTTATGCTGTTTTGTGGTGTTTCAGCTGTTTTTGGATATGTGACATTTTGACACTTTTGCCATACTATAGCCTTGCCTTTTTGTCATTTTTCAACAAACATTTTTAGAATGTTTTTGGCTATTTTTTAAGAATTCTATGTTATGGCGTCTTGGCAAGCTATTTTATGCTGTTTTGAGGTGTTTTCAGCTGTTTTTTGGATAAGTGATATTTTGACATTTTTGCCATACTATAGCCTTGCTTTTTTTGCCATTTTTGAACATGCACAATTATGATGTTTTTTGCTGTTTTTTCTAAAAATCTATGCTATGGTGTCATTTGGCACGCTATTTTATGCTGTTTTGAGGTGTTTTCAGTTGATTTTTGGGATATTTCATATTTTGACATTTTTGCAATATTATAGCCTTGCCTTTTTTGACATTTTTTGAACATGCACAATTATGATGTTTTTGGCTGTTTTTGCAAAATTCTATGCTATGGTGTCACTTGGCACGCTATGTTATGCTGTTTTGAGGTGTTTTCAGCTGTTTTTTGGATATGTCATATGTTGACATTTTTGCCATACTATAACCTTGCTTTTTTTGCCATTTTTTCGACATGCATTTTTATGGTGTTTTTGGAGGTTTTTTGTAAAATTCTATGCTATGGCGTGTCTTGGCATGCCATTTTATGCTGTCTTAAGGTGTTTTCATTTGTTTTTTGGATATGTCATATTTTGACATTTTTGCCATACTATAGCCTTGCCTTTTTTTTTTATTTTTTGAACATGCACAATTATGTGTTTTTTTGCTGTTTTTCTAAAATCTATGCTATGCTGTCACTTGGCACGCTCTTTTATGCGTTTTTGAGATGTTTTCAGCTGTTTTTCTGATATGTCATATTTTGACATTTTTGCCATACTATAGCCTTGCCTTTTTGTCATTTTTTCAACAAACATTTTTAGAATGTTTTTTGGCTATTTTAAGAATTCTATGCTATGGCGTGTCTTGGCAAGCTATTTTATGCTGTTTTGAGGTGTTTTCAGTTGTTTTTTGGATATGTCATATTTTGACATTTTTGCCATACTATAGCCTTGCCTTTTTTTTATTTTTTGAACATGCACAATTATGATGTTTTTTGCTGTTTTTTCTAAAAATCTATGCTATGGTGTCACTTGGCACACTATTTTATACTGTTTTGAGGTGTTTTCAGCTGTTTTTGGGATATGTCTTATTTTGACATTTTTGCCATACTATAGCCTTGCCTTTTTTCCCATTTTTTCAACAAGCATGATTATGATGTTTGTTGCTGTTTTTTTCTAAAATCTATGCTATGGTGTCACTTGGCACGCCTTTTCATGCTGTTTTGAGGTGTTTTCAGCTGTTTTTGGGATATGTCATATTTTGACATTTTTGCCATACTATAGCCTTGCCTTTTTGTCATTTTTCAACAAACATTTTAGAATGTTTTTTTGCCATTTTTAAGAATTCTATGTTATGTTGTCTCGGCACGCTATTTTATGCTGTTTTGAGGTGTTTTCAGCTGTTTTTTGGATATGTCATATTTTGACATTTTTGCCATACTATAGCCTTGCCTTTTTGTCATTTTTCAACAAACAATTATGATGTTTTTGGCTGTTTTTGCAAAGTTCTATGCTATGGCGTGTCTTGGCAAGCTATTTTATGCTGTTTTGAGGTGTTTTCAGTTGTTTTTGGGATATGTCATATTTTGACATTTTTGCCATACTATAGCCTTGCCTTTTTTTTATTTTTTGAACATGCACAAATTATGATGTTTTTGCTGTTTTTCTAAAATCTATGCTATGCTGTCACTTGGCACGCTGTATTATGCTGTTTTGAGGTGTTTTCAGCTGTTTTTGGGATATGTCATATTTTGACATTTTTGCCATACTATAGCCTTGCCTTTTTTGTCATTTTTTGAACATGCACAATTATGATGTTTTTTGCTGTTTTTTCTAAAATCTATGCTATGGTGTCACTTGGCACGCCTTTTCATGCTGTTTTGAGGTGTTTTCAGCTGTTTTTGGGATATGTCATATTTTGACATTTTTGCCATACTATAGCCTTGCCTTTTTGTCATTTTTCAACAAACATTTTTAGAATGTTTTTGGCTATTTTTTAAGAATTCTATGCTATGGCGTGTCTTGGCATGCTATTTTATGCTGTTTTGAGGTGTTTTCAGTTGTTTTTTGGACATGTCATATGTTGACATTTTTGCCATACTATAGCCTTGCCTTTTTTTTTATTTTTTGAACATGCACAATTATGATGTTTTTTGCTGTTTTTTCTAAAAATCTATGCTATGGTGTCACTTGGCACACTATTTTATACTGTTTTGAGGTGTTTTCAGCTGTTTTTGGGATATGTCATATTTTGACATTTTTGCCATACTATAGCCTTGCCTTTTTTGTCATTTTTTGAACATGCACAATTATGATGTTTTTTGCTGTTTTTTCTAAAATCTATGCTATGGTGTCACTTGGCACGCCTTTTCATGCTGTTTTGAGGTGTTTTCAGCTGTTTTTGGGATATGTCATATTTTGACATTTTTGCCATACTATAGCCTTGCCTTTTTTGTCATTTTTTAAACATGCACAATTATGATGGTTTTGGCTGTTTTTCTAAAATCTATGCTATGGTGTCACTTGGCACGCCATTTTATGCTGTTTTGAGGTGTTTTCAGCTGTTTTTGGGATATGTCTTATTTTGACATTTTTGCCATACTATAGCCTTGCCTTTTTTCCCATTTTTTCAACAAGCATGATTATGATGTTTGTTGCCAATTATGATGTTTTTTTAAAATTGCTATGCTATGTTGTCACTTGGCATGTATTTATGTTGTTTTGAGGTGTTTTCAGCTGTTTTTTGGGATATGTCATATTTGACATTTTTGCCATAGTATAGCCTTGCCTTTTTTCATTTTTAAACATGCACAATTATGATGTTTTGGCTGTTTTTTAAAATTTTTTGCTATGTTGTGCTGTCACTTGGCACGCTGTTTTATGCTGTTTTGAGGTGTTTTCAGCTGTTTTTGGGATATGTCATATTTTGACATTTTTGCCATACTATAGCCTTGCCTTTTTTCCCATTTTTTCAACAAGCATGATTATGATGTTTGTTGCCATTTTTTAAGAATTGTATGCTATGGCATGTCTTGGCATGTTATTTTATACTGTTTTAAGGTGTTTTCAGCTGTTTTTGGGATATGTCATATTTTGACATTTTTGCCATACTATAGCCTTGCCTTTTTTTTCCCATTTTTAACAAAACATGTTTATGGATGTTTTTGTTTTTGCAAAATTCTATGCTATGCGTGTCTTGGCATGCTATTTTATATCTGTTTTAAGGTGTTTTCAGTTGTTTTTTGGGATATGTCATATTTTGACATTTTGTCATAACTATATTGCCTTTTTGTCATTTTTTAAACATGCACAATTATGATGTTTTTGGCTGTTTTTTCCAAAATTCATGTTATGGTGTCACTTGGCACGCTGTTTATGTTGTTTTGAGGTGTTTTCAGCTGTTTTGGGATATGTCATATTTTGACATTTTTGCCATACTATAGCCTTGCCTTTTTTCATTTTTCAACATGCACAATTATGTTTATGTTTTTGAGGTTTTTTAAATCTGTGCTATGGTGTCTTGGCATGTTATTTTATACTGTTTTTAAGGTGTTTTCAGCTGTTTTTGAGATATGTCATATTTTGACATTTTGCCATACTATAGCCTTGCCTTTTTTTGTCCCATTTTTAAACATGCACAATTATGATGTTTTTTGGGTTTTTTGCAAAATTCTATGCTATGGCGTGTCACTTAGCATGCTGTATTTTGTGCTGTTTTGAGGTGTTTTCAGTTGTTTTTGGATATGTCATATTTTGACATTTTTGCCATACTATAGCCTTGCCTTTTTTGTCATTTTAAACATGCACATTAATGATGTTTTTGGCTGTTTTTTAAAATTCTATGCTATGGTGTCACTTGCGTATTTATGCTGTTTTAGGTGTTTTCAGCTGTTTTTTGATATGTCATATTTTGACATTTTTGCCATACTATAGCTCCTTGGTTTTTTTTGTCATTTTTTGAACATGCACAATTATGATGTTTTTGGCTGTTTTTTCTAAATTCTATGCTATGCTGTCACTTGGCACGCTGTTTTATGCTGTTTTGAGGTGTTTTCAGCTGTTTTTGGGATATGTCATATTTTGACATTTTTGCCATACTATAGCCTTGCCTTTTTTCCCATTTTTTCGACGTGCATTTTTATGATGTTTTTTGCTGTTTTTTCTAAAATCTATGCTATGGCATGTCTTGGCATGTTATTTTATACTGTTTTAAGGTGTTTTCAGCTGTTTTTGGGATATGTCATATTTTGACATTTTTGCCATACTATAGCCTTGCCTTTTTTCCCATTTTTTAACATGCAATTATGATGTTTTTTTGGCTGTTTTTGCAAAATTTCTATGCTATGCTGTCACTTGGCACGCTTGTTTTATGTTGTTTTGAGGTGTTTTCAGCTGTTTTTTGGATATGTCATATTTTGACATTTTTGCCATACTATAGCCTTGTTTTTGTCATTTTTTCAACAAACATGATTATGATGTTTTTATATTTTTAAGAATCTGTATGCTATGGCTGTCTTGGTACGCTGTTATTTTATACTGTTTTAAGGTGTTTTCAGCTGTTTTGGGATATGTCATATTTTGACATTTTGCCATACTATATAGCCTTGCCTTTTTTGTCATTTTTTCGATACACAATTATGATGTTTTTTGAGCTGTTTTTTGCTAAATTCTATGCTATGCTGTCACTTGGCATGCTATTTTATGCTGTTTTAAGGTGTTTTCAGTTGTTTTTTGGATATGTCATATTTTGACATTTTTGCCATACTATAGCCTTGCCTTTTTTGTCATTTTTTAAACATGCACAATTATGATGTTTTATTGTTTTTAAGAAATTGTATGCTATGTTGTCTTGGCACGCTTGTTTTACTGTTGTTTGAGGTGTTTTCAGCTGTTTTTGGGATATGTCATATTTTGACATTTTGCCATACTATATGCCTTTTTTGTCATTTTTCAACATGCACAATTATGATGGTCTTTGGCTGTTTATTTGCAAAATTTATGCTGTCTGTCATAGCATAACGCTTGTTTATGCTGTTTTAGGTGTTTTCAGTTGTTTTAGGATATGTCATATTTGACATTTTGCCATATATAGCCTTCGTTTTTTGACATTTTTCAACAAGCATGATTATGATGTTTGTTGCCATTTTTTAAGAATTGTATGCTATGGCATGTCTTGGCATGTTATTTTATACTGTTTTAAGGTGTTTTCAGCTGTTTTTGGGATATGTCATATTTTGACATTTTTGCCATACTATAGCCTTGCCTTTTTGTCATTTTTAAACATTTTTTATGATGTTTTTGGGTTTTGTAAAATTCTATGCTATATGTCTTTCATGCAATTTTATGTTGTTTTAAGGTGTTTTCAGTTGTTTTTAGGATATGTCATATTTTGACATTTTTTATATTTTTTTCATTTTTTTGAACATACAATTATGTGTTTTTTGGTTTTTTTGCAAAATTTTGTGATGTTGTCACTTGCACGCTTGTTTTATGCTGTTTTGAGGTGTTTCAGCTGTTTTTGGGATATGTCATATTTTGACATTTTTGCCATAGTATAACCTTGCCTTTTGTCCCATTTTTTAACATGCACAATTATGGATGTCTTTTATGTTTTGTAAAATTCTATGCTATGTTGTCACTTGGCACTGCTGTTTTATGCTGTTTTGAGGTGTTTTCAGTTGTTTTTTTGGATATGTCATATTTTGACATTTTGCCATACTATAGCCTTGCCTTTTTTTCATTTTTTGACAGATTATGATGTTTTTGGCCATTTTTAAGAATTCTGTATGCTATGTTGTCTTGGCATGTTATTTTATGCTGTTTTGAGGTGTTTTCAGCTGTTTTTTGGGATATGTCATATTTTGACATTTTGCCATACTATAGCCTTGCCTTTTTGTCATTTTTAAACATGCACAATTATGATGGTTTTTGGCTGTTTTTGCAAAATTCTGTGCTATGCTGTCCTTGTACGCATGTATTTTATGCTGTTTTGAGGTGTTTTCAGCTGTTTTTGGGATATGTCATATTTTGACATTTTTGCCATACTATAGCCTTGCCTTTTTTCCCATTTTTTCAACAAGCATGATTATGATGTTTGTTGCCATTTTTTAAGAATTGTATGCTATGGCATGTCTTGGCATGTTATTTTATACTGTTTTAAGGTGTTTTCAGTTGTTTTTTGGATATGTCATATTTTGACATTTTTGCCATACTATAGCCTTGCCTTTTTTGTCATTTTTTAAACATGCACAATTATGATGTTTTTGGCTGTTTTATGTTTTGTTTGCAAAATTTTTCAGCTAATGTATGTCATACTATAGCCTTTTGTCTTCACGCTTACTTCACTGCTGTTTTATGTTGTTTTGAGGTGACATTTTTTCTAGCCTTGTCTTTTTTTGGATATGTCATATTTTGACATTTTTAGCCTATAGCCTTGCCTTTTTTTTTATTTTTTGAACATGCACAATTATGATGTTTTTTGCTGTTTTTTCTAAAAATCTATGCTATGGTGTCACTTGGCACACTATTTTATACTGTTTTGAGGTGTTTTCAGCTGTTTTTGGGATATGTCATATTTTGACATTTTTGCCATAGTATAGCCTTGCCTTTTTTGTCATTTTTTGAACATGCACAAATATGATTTTTTTTTGCTGTTTTTTCTAAAATCTATGCTATGGTGTCACTTGGCACGCCTTTTCATGCTGTTTTGAGGTGTTTTCAGCTGTTTTTGGGATATGTCATATTTTGACATTTTTGCCATACTATAGCCTTGCCTTTTTTGTCTTTTCTTCAACAAACATTTTTAGAATGTTTTTGGCTATTTTTTAAGAATTCTATGTTATGGCGTCTCTTGTCATGCTATTTTATGCTGTTTTGAGGTGTTTTCAGTTGTTTTTGGGATACGTCATATTTTGACATTTTTGCCATAGTATAGCCTTGCCTTTTTTGTCTTTTTTTCAACAAACATTTTTATAATGTTTTTGGCTATTTTTCTAAGAATTCTGTTATGGCATGTCTCAGCAAGCTTTTTTATGCTGTTTTGAGGTGTTTTCAGTTGTTTTTTGGATATGTCATATTTTGAGATTTTTGCCATACTATAGCCTTGCCTTTTTTTATTTTTGAACATGCACAATTATGATGTTTTTGCTGTTTTTCTAAAATCTATGCTATGGTGTCACTTGGCACACTATTTTATACTGTTTTGAGGTGTTTTCAGCTGTTTTTTGGATATGTCATATTTTGACATTTTTGCAATATTATAGCCTTGCCTTTTTTGACATTTTTTGAACATGCACAATTATGATGTTTTTGGCTGTTTTTGCAAAATTCTATGCTATGGTGTCACTTGGCACGCTATGTTATGCTGTTTTGAGGTGTTTTCAGCTGTTTTTGGGATATGTCATATTTTGACATTTTTGCCATACTATAGCCTTGCCTTTTTTCCCATTTTTTCGACGTGCATTTTTATGGTGTTTTTGGAGGTTTTTTGTAAAATTCTATGCTATGGCGTGTCTTGGCATGCTATTTTATGCTGTTTTAAGGTGTTTTCAGTTGTTTTTTGGATATGTCATATTTTGACATTTTTGCCATACTATAGCCTTGCCTTTTTTTTTCATTTTTTGAACATGCACAATTTTGATGTTTTTGCTGTTTTTCTAAAATCTATGCCATGGCGTCACTTGGCACGCTATTTTATACTGTTTTGAGGTGTTTTCAGCTGTTTTTGGGTTATGTCATATTTTGACATTTTTGCCATAGTATAGCCTTGCCTTTTTTGTCTTTTTTTCAACAAACATTTTTATAATGTTTTTGGCTATTTTTTAAGAATTCTATGTTATGGCGTGTGTTGGTAAGCTATTTTATGCATTTTTGAGGTGTTTTCAGTTGATTTTTGGGATATTTCATATTTTGACATTTTTGCTATACTATAGCCTTGCCTTTTTGGTCTTTTTTTCAACAAACATATTTAGAATGTTTTTGGCTATTTTTTAAGAATTCTATGCTATGGCGTGTCTTGGCATGCTATTTTGAGATGTTTTCAGCTGTTTTTTGGATATGTCATATTTTGACATTTTTGCCATACTATAGCCTTGCCTTTTTTGTCTTTTTTTGAACATGCACAATTATGATGTTTTTTGCTGTTTTTTCTAAAAATCTATGCTATGGTGTCACTTGGCACGCTATTTTATACTGTTTTGAGGTGTTTTCAGCTGTTTTTGGGATATGTCATATTTTGACATTTTTGCCATACTATAGCCTTGCCTTTTTTGTCTTTTTTTGAACATGCACAATTATGATGTTTTTGGCTGTTTTTGCAAAATTCTATGCTATGGTGTCACTTGGCACGCTGTTTTATGCTATTTTGAGGTGTTTTCAACTGTTTCTTGGATATGTCATATTTCGACATTTTTGCCATA
This sequence comes from Plectropomus leopardus, assembly GCF_026936395.1. NCBI lineage: Eukaryota > Metazoa > Chordata > Actinopteri > Perciformes > Serranidae > Plectropomus > Plectropomus leopardus. The sequence continues at coordinate 14,172,249 of NC_142185.1, read as the reverse complement.
GTATAGCCTTGCCTCTTTTGTCATTTTTTCAACAAACATTTTTAGAATGTTTTTGGCTATTTTTTAAGAATTCTATGCTATGGCGTGTCTTGGCAAGCTATTTTATGCTGTTTTGAGGTGTTTTCAGTTGTTTTTTGGATATGTCATATTTTGACATTTTTGCCATACTATAGCCTTGCCTTTTTTTTATTTTTTGAACATGCACAATTATGATGTTTTTTGCTGTTTTTTCTACAAATCTATGCTATGGTGTCACTTGGCACGCTATTTTATATTGTTTTGAGGTGTTTTCAGCTGTTTTTTGGATATGTCATATTTTGACATTTTTGCCATACTATAGCCTTGCCTTTTTTGTCTTTTTTTCGACATGCATTTTTATGGTATTTTTGGAGGTTTTTGTAAGATTCTATGCTATGGCGTGTCTTGGCATGCTATTTTATGCTGTCTTAAGGTGTTTTCAGCTGTTTTTGGGATATGTCATATTTTGACATTTTTGCCATCGTATAGCCTTGCCTTGTTGACATTTTTTCAACATGCATGATTATGATGTTTGTTGCCATTTTTTAAGATTTCTATGCTATGGCGTGTCTTGGTACGCTATTTTATGCTGTTTTGAGGTGTTTTCAGCTGTTTTTACGATATGTCAAATTGTGACATTTTTGCCATACTATAGCCTTGCCTTTTTTGTCTTTTTTTCAAAACAAACATTTTTAGAATGTTTTTGGCTATTTTTTAAGAATTCCATGTTATGGCGTCTGTTGGTAAGCTATTTTATGCTGTTTCCAGGTGTTTTCAGTTGATTTTTGGGATATTTCATGTTTTGACATTTTTGCAATATTATAGCCTTGCCTTTTTTGACATTTTTTGAACATGCACAATTATGATGTTTTTGGCTGTTTTTGCAAAATTCTATGCTATGGTGTCACTTGGCACGCTATGTTATGCTGTTTTGAGGTGTTTTCAGCTGTTTTTTTGGATATGTCATATTTTGACATTTTTGCCATACTATAGCCTTGCCTTTTTTTTCATTTTTTGAACATGCACAATTATGATGTTTTTTGCTGTTTTTCTAAAATCTATGCTATGGTGTCACTTGGCACGCTATTTTATGCTGTTTTGAGGTGTTTTCAGCTGTTTATGGGATATGTCATATTTTGACATTTTTGCCATACTATAGGCTTGCCTTTTTTGTCATTTTTTTCAACAAACATTTTTAGAATGTTTTTGGCTATTTTTTAAGAATTCTATGTTATGGCGCGTGTTGGTAAGCTATTTTATGCTGTTTTGAGGTGTTTTCAGTTGATTTTTGGTATATGTCATATTTTGACATTTTTGCCATACTATAGCCTTACCTTTTTTTCGATTTTTTCAACATGTATTTTTATGGTGTTTTGGGCGTTTTTTGTAAAATTCTATGCCATGGCATCACTTGGCACGCTATTTCATGCTGTTTTGAGGTGTTTTCAGCTGTTTTTTGGATATGTCATATTTTGACATTTTTGCCATAGTATAGCCTTGCTTCTTTTGTCATTTTTTCAACATGCATGATTATGATGTTTGTTGCCATTTTTTAAGATTTCTATGCTATGGCGTGTCTTGGCACGCTATTTTATGCTGTTTTGAGGTGTTTTCAGCTGTTTTTGGGATATGTCATATTTTGACATTTTTGCCATACTATAGCCTTGCCTTTTTTGTCTTTTTTTCAACAAACATTTTTAGAATGTTTTTGGCTATTTTTTAAGAATTCCATGTTATGGCTTGTGTTGGTAAGCTATTTTATACTGTTTTGAGGTGTTTTCAGTTGATTTTTGGGATATTTCATATTTTGACATTTTTGCAATATTATAGCCTTGCTTTTTTTGACATTTTTTGAACATGCACAATTATGATGTTTTTGGCTGTTTTTGCAAAATTCTATGCTATGGTGTCACTTGGCACGCTATGTTATGCTGTTTTGAGGTGTTTTCAGCTGTTTTTTGGATATGTCATATGTTGACATTTTTGCCATACTATAGCCTTGCCTTTTTTTTATTTTTTTCAACAAACATTTTTAGAATGTTTTTGGCTATTTTTTAAGAATTCCATGTTATGGCGTGTGTTGGTAAGCTATTTTATGCATTTTTGAGGTGTTTTCAGTTGATTTTTGGGATATTTCATATTTTGACATTTTTGCAATATTATAGCCTTGCTTTTTTTGCCATTTTTTCGACATGCATTTTTATGGTGTTTTTGGAGGTTTTTTGTAAAATTCTATGCTATGGCGTGTCTTGGCATGCCATTTTATGCTGTCTTAAGGTGTTTTCAGTTGTTTTTTGGATATTTCATATTTTGACATTTTTGCAATATTATAGCCTTGCTTTTTTTGCCATTTTTTCGACATGCATTTTTATGGTGTTTTTGGAGGTTTTTGTAAAATTCTATGCTATGGCGTGTCTTGGCATGCCATTTTATGCTGTCTTAAGGTGTTTTCAGTTGTTTTTTGGATATATCATATTTTGACATTTTTGCCATACTATAGCCTTGCCTTTTTTTTTCATTTTTTGAACATGCACAATTATGATGTTTTTTGCTGTTTTTTCTAAAAATCTATGCTATGGTGTCACTTGGCACGCTAATTTATGCTGTTTTGAGGTGTTTTCAGCTGTTTTTTGGATATGTCATATTTTGACATTTTTGCCATACTATAGCCTTGCCTTTTTTGTCTTTTTTTCAACAAACATATTTAGAATGTTTTTGGCTATTGTTTAAGAATTCTATGTTATGGCGTGTGTTGGTAAGCTATTTTATGCATTTTTGAGGTGTTTTCAGTTGATTTTTGGGATATTTCATATTTTGACATTTTTGCTATACTATAGCCTTGCCTTTTTGGTCTTTTTTTCAACAAACATTTTTAGAATGTTTTTGGCTGTTTTTTAAGAATTCTATGCTATGGCGTGTCTTGGCATGCTATTTTATGCTGTTTTAAGGTGTTTTCAGTTGTTTTTTGGATATGTCATATTTTGACATTTTTGCCATACTATAGCCTTGCCTTTTTTGTCATTTTTTAAACATGCACAATTATGATGTTTTTTGCTGTTTTTTCTAAAATCTATGCTATGGTGTCACTTGGCACGCCATTTTATGCTGTTTTCAGGTGTTTTCAGCTGTTTTTGGGATATGTCATATTTTGACATTTTTGCCATACTATAGCCTTGCCTTTTTTGTCTTTTTTTCAACAAACATTTTTAGAATGTTTTTGGCTATTTTTTAAGAATTCTATGTTATGGCGTGTCTTGGCATGCTATTTTATGCTGTTTTGAGGTGTTTTCAGTTGTATTTGGATATGTCATATTTTGACATTTTTGCCATAGTATAGCCTTGCCTTTTTTGTCATTTTTTCAACATACATTTTTATAATGTTTTTGGTCATTTTTTAAGAATTCTATTCTATGGCGTGTCTTGGCAAGCTATTTTATGCTGTTTTGAGGTGTTTTTAGGTGTTTTTGTGACAGGTCATATTTTGACATTTTTGCCATACTATAGCCTTGCCTTTTTTGTCATTTTTTAAACATGCACAATTATGATGTTTTTGGCTGTTTTTGCAAAATTCTGTGCTATGCTGTCACTTGGCACGCTGTTTTATGCTGTTTTGAGGTGTTTTCAGCTGTTTTTGGGATATGTCATATTTTGACATTTTTGCCATAGTATAGCCTTGCCTTTTTTGACATTTTTTCAACAAGCATGATTATGATGTTTGTTGCCATTTTTTAAGAATTGTATGCTATGGCGTGTCTTGGCATGTTATTTTATACTGTTTTAAGGTGTTTTCAGCTGTTTTTGGGATATGTCATATTTTGACATTTTTGCCATACTATAGCCTTGCCTTTTTTGTCATTTTTTAAACATGCACAATTATGATGTTTTTGGCTGTTTTTGCAAAATTCTATGCCATGGCGTATCTTGACATGCTATTTCATGCTGTTTTGTGGTGTTTTCAGCTGTTTTTTGGATATGTCACATTTTGACATTTTTGCCATACTATAGCCTTGCCTTTTTTGTCTTTTTTTCAACAAACATTTTTAGAATGTTTTTGGCTATTTTTTAAGAATTCCATGTTATGGCGTGTGTTGGTAAGCTATTTTATGCTGTTTCCAGGTGTTTTCAGTTGATTTTGGGATATTTCATATTTTGACATTTTGCAATATTATAGCCTTGCCTTTTTGACATTTTTGAACATGCACAATTATGATGTTTTTGGCTGTTTTGTAAAATTCTATGCTATGGTGTCACTTGGCACGCCTTTTCATGCTGTTTTAAGGTGTTTTCAGCTGTTTTTGGGATATGTCATATTTTGACATTTTTGCCATACTATAGCCTTGCCTTTTTTCCCATTTTTTCGACGTGCATTTTTATGGTGTTTTTGGAGGTTTTTGTAAAATTCTATGCTATGGCGTGTCTTGGCATGCTATTTTATGCTGTTTTAAGGTGTTTTCAGTTGTTTTTTGGATATGTCATATTTTGACATTTTTGCCATACTATAGCCTTGCCTTTTTTTTTTTTTTTGAACATGCACAATTATGATGTTTTTTGCTGTTTTTTCTAAAAATCTATGCTATGGTGTCACTTGGCACGCTATTTTATACTGTTTTGAGGTGTTTTCAGCTGTTTTTGGGATATGTCATATTTTGACATTTTTGCTATACAATAGCCTTGCCTTTTTGGTCTTTTTTTCAACAAACATTTTTAGAATGTTTTTGGCTATTTTTTAAGAATTCTATGCTATGGCGTGTCTTGGCAAGCTATTTTATGCTGTTTTGAGGTGTTTTTGTGATATGTCATATTTTGTCATAGTTGGCATACTATAGCCTTGTCTATTTTGTCATTTTTTAAACATGCACAATTATGATGTTTTTGGCTTTTTTTTCCAAAATTCTATGCTATGGTGTCACTTGGCACGCTATTTTATGCTGTTTTGAGGTGTTTTCAGCTGTTTTTGGGATATGTCACATTTTGACATTTTTGCCATACTATAGCCTTGCCTTTTTTGCCATTTTTTGAACATGCACAATTATGATGTTTTTGCTGTTTTTCTAAAGTCTATGCTATGGTGTCATTTGGCACGCTATTTTATACTGTTTTGAGGTGTTTTCAGCTGTTTTTGGGATATGTCATATTTTGACATTTTTGCCATAGTATAGCCTTGCCTTTTTTGTCATTTTTTCAACATACATTTTTCTAATGTTTTTGGTCATTTTTTAAGAATTCTATTCTATGGCGTGTCTTGGCAAGCTATTTTATGCTGTTTTGAGGTGTTTTTAGGTGTTTTTGTGATATGTCATATTTTGACATTTTGCCATACTATAGCCTTGCCTTTTTGTCATCTTTTGAACATGCATGATTATGATGTTTGTTGCCCTTTTTTAAGAATTCTATGCTATGGCGTGTCTTGGCATGCTATTTTATGCTGTTTTGAGGTGTTTTCAGCTGTTTTTGGGATATGTCATATTTTGACATTTTTGTCTAACTATAGCCTTGCCTTTTTGTCATTTTTCAACAAACATTTTTAGAATGTTTTTGGCTATTTTTAAGAATTCCATGTTATGGCTGCGTGTTGGTAAGCTATTATATGCATTTTGAGGTGTTTTCAGTTGATTTTTGTATATTTCATATTTTGTCATTTTTGCAATATTATAGCCTTGCCTTTTTAGAATGTTTTTGAACATGCACAATTATGATGTTTTTGGCTGTTTTTGCAAAATTCTATGCTGTGGTGTCACTTGGCACACTATGTTATGCTGTTTTGAGGTGTTTTCAGTTGTTTTTTTGGATATGTCATATTTTGACATTTTTGCCATACTATAGCCTTGCCGTTTTTGCCATTTTTTCAACATGTATTTTTATGGTGTTTTGGGCGTTTTTTGTAAAATTCTATGCCATGGTGTTACTTGGCACGCTGTTTTATGCTGTTTTGAGGTGTTTTCAGCTGTTTTTTGGATATGTCATATTTTGACATTTTTGCCATACTATAGCCTTGCCCTCTTTGTCATCTTTTAAACATGCACAACTATGATGTTTTTTGCTGTTTTTTCTAAAATCTTTGCTATGGTGTCACTTGGCACGCTATTTTATACTGTTTTGAGGTGTTTTCAGCTGTTTTTGGGATATGTCATATTTTGACATTTTTGCCATACTACAGACTTGCCTTTTTGTCATTTTTTCAACAAACATTTTATAATGTTTTTGGCTATGTTTTAAGAATTCTATGTTATGGCGTGTCTTGGCCAACTATTATATGCATTTTTGAGGTGTTTTCAGTTGATTTTTGGGATATTTCATATTTTGACATTTTTGCAATATTATAGCCTTGCTTTTTTTGCCATTTTTTCGACATGCATTTTTATGGTGTTTTTGGAGGTTTTTTGTAAAATTCTATGCTATGGCGTGTCTTGGCATGCCATTTTATGCTGTCTTAAGGTGTTTTCAGTTGTTTTTTGGATATATCATATTTTGACATTTTTGCCATACTATAGCCTTGCCTTTTTTTTCATTTTTTGAACATGCACAATTATGATGTTTTTTGCTGTTTTTTCTAAAAATCTATGCTATGGTGTCACTTGGCACGCTATTTTATGCTGTTTTGAGGTGTTTTCAGCTGTTTTTTGGATATGTCATATTTTGACATTTTTGCCATACTATAGCCTTGCCTTTTTTGTCTTTTTTTCAACAAACATATTTAGAATGTTTTTGGCTATTGTTTAAGAATTCTATGTTATGGCGTGTGTTGGTAAGCTATTTTATGCATTTTTGAGGTGTTTTCAGTTGATTTTTGGGATATTTCATATTTTGACATTTTTGCTATACTATAGCCTTGCCTTTTTGGTCTTTTTTTCAACAAACATTTTTAGAATGTTTTTGGCTGTTTTTTAAGAATTCTATGCTATGGCGTGTCTTGGCAAGCTATTTTATGCTGTTTTGAGGTGTTTTCAGTTGTTTTTTGGATATGTCATATTTTGACATTTTTGCCATACTATAGCCTTGCCTTTTTTTTATTTTTTGAACATGCACAATTATGATGTTTTTTGCTGTTTTTTCTAAAAATCTATGCTATGGTGTCACTTGGCACGCTATTTTATGCTGTTTTGAGGTGTTTTCAGCTGTTTTTGGGATATGTCATATTTTGACATTTTTGCCATAGTATAGCCTTGCCTTTTTTGTCTTTTTTTCAACATACATTTTTATGATGTTTTTGGTCATTTTAAGAATTCTATTCTATGGCGTGTCTTGGCAAGCTATTTTATGCTGTTTTGAGGTGTTTTTAGGTGTTTTTGTGACAGGTCATATTTTGACATTTTTGCCATACTATAGCCTTGCCTTTTTTGTCGTTTTTTAAACATGCACAATTATGATGCTTTTGGCTGTTTTTGCAAAATTCTATGCTATGCTGTCACTTGGCACGCTGTTTTATGCTGTTTTGAGGTGTTTTCAGCTGTTTTTGGGATATGTCATATTTTGACATTTTTGCCATAGTATAGCCTTGCCTTTTTTGTCATTTTTTCAACATGCATGATTATGATGTTTGTTGCCATTTTTCAAGAATTGTATGCTATGGCGTGTCTTGGCATGTTATTTTATACTGTTTTAAGGTGTCTTCAGCTGTTTTTGGGATATGTAATAGTTTGACATTTTTGCCATGTTATAGCCTTGCCTTTTTTGTCATTTTTTGAACATGCATGATTATGATGTTTTTGGCTGTTTTTGCAAAATTCTATGCCATGGCGTATCTTGACATGCTATTTCATGCTGTTTTGTGGTGTTTTCAGCTGTTTTTTGGATATGTCACATTTTGACATTTTTGCCATACTATAGCCTTGCCTTTTTTGTCTTTTTTTCAACAAACATTTTTAGAATGTTTTTGGCTATTTTTTAAGAATTCCATGTTATGGCGTGTGTTGGTAAGCTATTTTATGCTGTTTCCAGGTGTTTTCAGTTGATTTTTGGGATATTTCATATTTTGACATTTTTGCAATATTATAGCCTTGCCTTTTTTGACATTTTTTGAACATGCACAATTATGATGTTTTTGGCTGTTTTTGCAAAATTCTATGCTATGGTGTCATTTGGCACGCTATGTTATGCTGTTTTGAGGTGTTTTCAGCTGTTTTTTGGATATGTCATATTTTGACATTTTTGCCATACTATAGCCTTGCTTTTTTTGCCATTTTTTCGACATGCATTTTTATGGTGTTTTTGGAGGTTTTTTGTAAAATTCTATGCTATGGCGTGTCTTGGCATGCTATTTTATGCTGTCTTAAGGTGTTTTCAGTTGTTTTTTGGATATGTCATATTTTGACATTTTTGCCATACTATAGCCTTGCCTTTTTTTTTTTTTTTGAACATGCACAATTATGATGTTTTTTGCTGTTTTTCTAAAATCTATGCTATGGAGTTACTTGGCACGCTATTTTATACTGTTTTGAGTTGTTTTCAGCTGTTTTTGGTATATGTCATATTTTGACATTTTTGCTATACAATAGCCTTGCCTTTTTGGTCTTTTTTTCAACAAACATTTTTAGAATGTTTTTGGCTATTTTTTTAAGAATTCTATGCTATGGCGTGTCTTAGCAAGCTATTTTATGCTGTTTTGAGGTGTTTTTAGGTGTTTTTGTGACAGGTCATATTTTGACATAGTTGGCATACTATAGCCTTGCCTTTTTTGTCATTTTTTAAACATGCACAATTATGATGCTTTTGGCTGTTTTTGTAAAATTCTATGCTATGGTGTCACTTGGCACGCTATTTTATGCTGTTTTGAGGTGTTTTCAGCTGTGTTTTGGATATGTCATATTTTGACATTTTTGCCATACTATAGCCTTGCCTTTTTTTTCATTTTTTGAACATGCACAATTATGATGTTTTTTGCTGTTTTTTCTAAAAATCTATGCTATGGTGTCATTTGGCACGCTATTTTATACTGTTTTGAGGTGTTTTCAGCTGTTTTTGGGATATGTCATATTTTGACATTTTTGCCATAGTATAGCCTTGCCTTTTTGTCATTTTTCAACATACATTTTCTAATGTTTTTGGTCATTTTTTAAGAATTCTATTCTATGGCGTGTCTTGGCAAGCTATTTTATGCTGTTTTGAGGTGTTTTTAGGTGTTTTTGTGATATGTCATATTTTGACATTTTTGCCTTACTATAGCCTTGCCTTTTTTGTCGTTTTTTCAACATGCATGATTATGATGTTTGTTGCCATTTTTTAAGATTTCTATGCTATGGCGTGTCTTGGCATGCTATTTTATGCTGTTTTGAGGTGTTTTCAGCTGTTTTTGGGATATGTCATATTTTGACATTTTTGCCATACTATAGCCTTGCCTTTTTTGTCTTTTTTTCAACAAACATTTTTAGAATGTTTTTGGCTATTTTTTAAGAATTCCATGTTATGGCGCGTGTTGGTAAGCTATTATATGCATTTTTGAGGTGTTTTCAGTTGATTTTTTGTATATTTCATATTTTGTCATTTTTGCAATATTATAGCCTTGCCTTTTTAGAATGTTTTTGAACATGCACAATTATGATGTTTTTGGCTGTTTTTGCAAAATTCTATGCTGTGGTGTCACTTGGCACACTATGTTATGCTGTTTTGAGGTGTTTTCAGTTGTTTTTTTGGATATGTCATATTTTGACATTTTTGCCATACTATAGCCTTGCCGTTTTTGCCATTTTTTCAACATGTATTTTTATGGTGTTTTGGGCGTTTTTTGTAAAATTCTATGCCATGGTGTTACTTGGCACGCTGTTTTATGCTGTTTTGAGGTGTTTTCAGCTGTTTTTGGATATGTCATATTTTGACATTTTTGCCATACTATAGCCTTGCCTCTTTGTCATCTTTTAAACATGCACAACTATGATGTTTTTGCTGTTTTTTCTAAAATCTTTGCTATGGTGTCACTTGGCACGCTATTTTATACTGTTTTGAGGTGTTTTCAGCTGTTTTTGGGATATGTCATATTTTGACATTTTTGCCATACTACAGACTTGCCTTTTTTGTCATTTTTTCAACAAACATTTTTATAATGTTTTTGGCTATGTTTTAAGAATTCTATGTTATGGCGTGTCTTGGCCAACTATTATATGCATTTTGAGGTGTTTTCAGTTGATTTTTGGTATATTTCATATTTTGACATTTTTGCAATATTATAGCCTTGCCTTTTTTGTCATTTTTTGAACATGCACAATTATGATGTTTTTGGCTGTTTTTGCAAAATTCTATGCTGTGGTGTCACTTGGCACACTATGTTATGCTGTTTTGAGGTGTTTTCAGCTGTTTTTTGGATATATCATATTTTGACATTTTTGCCATACTATAGCCTTGCTTTTTTTTGCCATTTTTTCGACATGAATTTTATGGTGTTTTGGGTTTTTTGTAAAATTATATGCTAGGCGTGTCTTGGCATGCTATTTTATGCTGTTTTAAGGTGTTTTCAGTTGTTTTTTGGATATGTCATATTTTGACATTTTTGCCATATTATAGCCTTGCCTTTTTTGACATTTTTTCAACATGCATGATTATGATGTTTGTTGCCATTTTTTAAGAATTCTATGCCATGGCGTGTCTTGGCATGTTATTTTATACTGTTTTGAGGTGTTTTCAGCTGTTTTTTGGATATGTCATATTTTGACATTTTTGCCATAGTATAGCCTTGCCTTTTTTGTCATTTTTTCAACATACATTTTTATAATGTTTTTGGTCATTTTTAAGAATTCTATGCTATGGCACGCCTTGGCAAGCTATTTTATGCTGTTTTGAGGTGTTTTTAGGTGTTTTTGTGGCAGGTCATATTTTGACATAGTTGGCATACTATAGCCTTGCCTTTTTTGCCATCTTTTAAAAATGCACAATTATGATGGTTTTGGCTGTTTTTGCAAAATTCTGTGCTATGGTGTCACTTGGCACGCCTTTTCATGCTGTTTTGAGGTGTTTTCAGCTGTTTTTGGGATATGTCATATTTTGACATTTTTGCCATACTATAGCCTTGCCTTTTTTGTCTTTTTTTCAACAAACATTTTTAGAATGTTTTTGGCTATTTTTTAAGAATTCTATTCTATGGCGTGTCTTGGCAAGCTATTTTATGCTGTTTTGAGGTGTTTTTAGGTGTTTTTGTGATATGTCATATTTTGACATTTTTGCCTTACTATAGCCTTGCCTTTTTTGTCGTTTTTTCAACATGCATGATTATGATGTTTGTTGCCATTTTTTAAGATTTCTATGCTATGGCGTGTCTTGGCATGCTATTTTATGCTGTTTTGAGGTGTTTTCAGCTGTTTTTGGGATATGTCATATTTTGACATTTTTGCCATACTATAGCCTTGCCTTTTTTGTCTTTTTTTCAACAAACATTTTTAGAATGTTTTTGGCTATTTTTTAAGAATTCCATGTTATGGCGCGTGTTGGTAAGCTATTATATGCATTTTTGAGGTGTTTTCAGTTGATTTTTTGTATATTTCATATTTTGTCATTTTTGCAATATTATAGCCTTGCCTTTTTAGAATGTTTTTGAACATGCACAATTATGATGTTTTTGGCTGTTTTTGCAAAATTCTATGCTGTGGTGTCACTTGGCACACTATGTTATGCTGTTTTGAGGTGTTTTCAGTTGTTTTTTTGGATATGTCATATTTTGACATTTTTGCCATACTATAGCCTTGCCGTTTTTGCCATTTTTTCAACATGTATTTTTATGGTGTTTTGGGCGTTTTTTGTAAAATTCTATGCCATGGTGTTACTTGGCACGCTGTTTTATGCTGTTTTGAGGTGTTTTCAGCTGTTTTTTGGATATGTCATATTTTGACATTTTTGCCATACTATAGCCTTGCCCTCTTTGTCATCTTTTAAACATGCACAACTATGATGTTTTTTGCTGTTTTTTCTAAAATCTTTGCTATGGTGTCACTTGGCACGCTATTTTATACTGTTTTGAGGTGTTTTCAGCTGTTTTTGGGATATGTCATATTTTGACATTTTTGCCATAGTATAGCCTTGCCTTTTTTGTCATTTTTTCAACAAACATTTTTATAATGTTTTTGGCTATGTTTTAAGAATTCTATGTTATGGCGTGTCTTGGCCAACTATTATATGCATTTTTGAGGTGTTTTCAGTTGATTTTTGGTATATTTCATATTTTGACATTTTTGCAATATTATAGCCTTGCCTTTTTTGTCATTTTTTGAACATGCACAATTATGATGTTTTTGGCTGTTTTTGCAAAATTCTATGCTGTGGTGTCACTTGGCACACTATGTTATGCTGTTTTGAGGTGTTTTCAGCTGTTTTTTGGATATATCATATTTTGACATTTTTGCCATACTATAGCCTTGCTTTTTTTTGCCATTTTTTCGACATGAATTTTTATGGTGTTTTTGGGTTTTTTTTGTAAAATTATATGCTAGGGCGTGTCTTGGCATGCTATTTTATGCTGTTTTAAGGTGTTTTCAGTTGTTTTTTGGATATGTCATATTTTGCCATTTTTGCCATACTATAGCCTTGCCTCTTTTGTCATTTTTTTAACATGCATGATTATGATGTTTGTTGCCATTTTTTTAAGAATTGTATGCAATGGCGTGTCTTGGCATGTTATTTTACACTGTTTTGAGGTGTTTTCAGCTGTTTCTGGGATATGTCATATTTTGACATTTTTGCCATAGTATAGCCTTGCCTTTTTTGTCATTTTTTCAACATACATTTTTATAATGTTTTTGGTCATTTTTTAAGAATTCTATGCTATGGCTTGTCTTGGCAAGCTATTTTATGCTGTTTTGAGGTGTTTTTAGGTGTTTTTGAGACAGGTCATATTTTGACATAGTTGGCATACTATAGCCTTGCCTTTTTTGTCGTTTTTTAAACATGCACAATTATGATGTTTTTGGCTGTTTTTGCAAAATTCTATGCTATGGTGTCACTTGGCACGCTATTTCATGCTGTTTTGAGGTGTTTTCAGCTGTTTTTGGGATATGTCATATTTTGACATTTTTGCCATACTATAGCCTTGCCTTTTTTGTCTTTTTTTCAACAAACATTTTTAGAATGTTTTTGGCTATTTTTTAAGAATTTTATCTTATGGCGTGTCTTGGCCAGCTATTTTATGCATTTTTGAGGTGTTTTCAGTTGATTTTTGGTATATTTCATATTTTGACATTTTTGCCATACTATAGCCTTGCCTTTTTTGTCATTTTTTGAACATGCACAATTATGATGTTTTTGGCTGTTTTTGCAAAATTCTATGCTATGCTGTCACTTGGCACACTGTTTTATGCTGTTTTGAGGTGTTTTCAGCTGTTTTTGGGATATGTCATATTTTGACATTTTTGCTATACTATACCCTTGCCCTCTTTGTCATTTTTTCAACATGCATGATTCTGATGTTGTTGCCATTTTTCAAGAATTGTATGCTATGGCGTGTCTTGGCATGTTATTTTATATTGTTTTAAGGTGTTTTCAGCTGTTTTTGGGATATGTCATATTTTGACATTTTTGCCATATTATAGCCTTGCCTTTTTTGTCATTTTTTCAACATGTATTTTTAAGGTGTTTTTGGCATTTTTTTGTAAAATTCTATGCCGTGGTGTTACTTGGCACGCTGTTTTATACTGTTTTGAGGTGTTTTCAGCTGTTTTTGGGATATGTCATATTTTGACATTTTTGCCATACTATAGCCTTGCCTTTTTTTTTTTCATTTTTTGAACATGCACAATTATGATGTTTTTTGCTGTTTTTTCTAAAATCTATGCTATGGTGTCACTTGGCACGCTATTTTATACTGTTTTGAGGTATTTTCGGCTGTTTTTGGGATATGTCATATTTTGACATTTTTGCCATACTATAGCCTTGCCTTTTTTGTCTTTTTTTCAACAAACATTTTTAGAATGTTTTTGGCTATTTTTTAAGAATTCTATGTTATGGCGTGTCTTGGCAAGCTATTTTATGCATTTTTGAGGTGTTTTCAGTTGAGTTTTGGAATATTTCATATTTTGACATTTTTGCAATACTATAGCCTTGCCTTTTTTTTCATTTTTTGAACATGCACAATTATGATGTTTTTGGCTGTTTTTGTAAAATTCTATGCCATGGTGTCACTTGGCATGCTATTTTATGCTGTTTTGAGGTGTTTTCAGCTGTTTTTGGGATATGTCATATTTTGACATTTTTGCCATACTATAGCCTTGCTTTTTTTGTCTTTTTTTCAACAAACATTTTTAGAATGTTTTTGGCTATTTTTTAAGAATTCTATGTTATGGCGTGTCTTGGCAAGCTATTTTATGCATTTTTGAGGTGTTTTCAGTTGAGTTTTGGAATATTTCATATTTTGACATTTTTGCAATACTATAGCCTTGCCTTTTTTTTCATTTTTTGAACATGCACAATTATGATGTTTTTGGCTGTTTTTGTAAAATTCTATGCCATGGTGTCACTTGGCATGCTATTTTATGCTGTTTTGAGGTGTTTTCAGCTGTTTTTGGGATATGTCATATTTTGACATTTTTGCCTTACTATAGCCTTGCTTTTTTTGTCTTTTTTTCAACAAACATTTTTAGAATGTTTTTGGCTATTTTTTAAGAATTCTATGTTATGGCGTGTCTTGGCATGCTATTTTATGCTGTTTTGAGGTGTTTTCAGCTGTTTTTTGGACATGTCATATTTTGACATTTTTGCCATAGTATAGCCTTGCCTTTTTGTCATTTTTCCAGCATGCATTTTATGGTGTTTTGGCCGTTTTTTTGCAAAATTCTACGCTATGGCGTGTCTCGGCACGCTATTTTATGCTTTTTCCAGGTTTTTTTGGGACAGGATTTTGATATCTTTGCCATACTATAGCCTTGGTTTTTTTTCATTTTTTCAACATGCATGATTATGATGTTTTATTGCCATTTTTTAAGAATTCTATGGCACGGTGCCTTTTAACATACTATTTTATGCAGAGATTTTTTTGACAAGTCAAAATTGGATATTTTCGACATACTATACAATTGCATTTTTGGCCACTTTTTCAACATGCCAAGATATGACATTTTTGGCCTGTTTTGGCTTTTATTTACACTTAGTATACAATGACACGTCTCTACAAGCTATAATATGACGATTTCAGAAATTGTTTTGACATGACAAAATTTGACTTTTTTCAACATACTATACTATGGCCTTTCTGGCCATTTTTTTGTACATGCTAAAATACGACATTTTTGGGCCCTTTTGGCTTTTATTTCCACTTTGAACACAATGATGCGCCTTTACAAGCTATAATATGACATTTTCAGACATTTTTTTGACATGTTAAAATTTGACATTTAGGACATACTATCCTATGACATTTGTGGCCATGATATGATAAAATATGACATTTTTGGCCTCTTTTGGCTTTTCTTTCCACTTGGTTTATTATGACGTGTCTTTAGAAGTTATAATATCACATTCTCAGACATTTGTTTGACAGGTCAAAATTTTCACTTTTTTTGACATAGTATACAGTTGCCTTTTTGGCCATTTTTTCGACGTTAAAATATGACATTTTTGGACTCTTTTGGCTTTTATTTCTAAATTGTGTAAAAAATGACACGCCTTTAGAAGCTATAACATGATGTCACAGGTCCCAGAATTGGAGCCACAGTAACAATAAAGAAGTTCTACGAAATTCAGTAAGGATACAGCAGCACTGACAACATGCTCGGTTCGTCATCCAGATCGCATCTATTCAAATTTCGTCAGTGTCAGTCACATGTTTCAGTCCATATTTCCATATTTCAATTGCACAAAAATCCATAAATCCAGTTATCTAACATCTCACATTCCACGTGTACTTTCAGTATTTTACTTCAAGAAATATCCTGATATTTTCTCTCACCCTCATTTCAGTGAATCACAGCCACTATAACAAAACAGTGCAAATTACAGAAATACTCCACTGTACTAATCACATGCATTATCTATTCTGCAATTATTCTGGAACTAGGCACTGTGGAAATAACCATCACTCAGGAGAATACAAAATACTGTCGATCAAGAACCCAAAACGAATTAGTCAGCATCATCATATACTTTACCTTTAAAATGCACAAATGACAATGTTTACATTTCTCATAAACATTTATTACCGTATGACAATAAACTCTAATTATAGGAATTATTATCAACTACTTTACTTTAAAACAGTTCCTACTGTGTATCAAAGCCCAAAATAAAATATTGATTAAATAAATAAAATGTGTAGCGGCCTGCCTGCAAGACAGTACACAGGTAAAATATAAACCCATTAAACCAACACGCTGTGAGTGCTCGCTCTGCGGCCTGTGCACCTGCCAACCTCACACATCAGCTGTATTTTATAGTTTTCGAAGACAGACAGAAATACTTAAAACAATCTCAAAACATCTGAGTAACATGGAGTTACATTTTATGAAGTTGAAATTGGTAACATACACCAGCTACTGACCTATGAACTACAGAAAGGATGTAGCAGCAATGAAGACATGAAGACACAGCGTGCAAAGTTTGTCATCCAGATTGCATCTGGATTGGGAACGGGAAAAGGCCCCCCCCACATGACAAACCGGGGTGAGCCGCTTCTGCAACCAAAGTTCCACCTAGGTGCTGCTTACATTTAGTCCTTTTCTCTACATTATGTATGAAAAATAAAATACTGTGGTTGTCATGTACATTCCATCAAATAATATTAGGCTTTGTAAATAACAGAAAATTACTGTCCAGCTAATTAAATAAAAAAATGCAAAAGTGGTCAGAGTTTTGAGGTGTACCACACACTCCTCTACAAACAAAAGTGGCTCCTGACACTTGCAATTAGGAATAAAACTCAAAATGTATCCTCTTCTTTTCCAATAGCAATGTAAACTCTTATTAACATACAAAACACTTTACACATAAACCTGTGGTATATCCAAAATCTGACAGCTTATTACTAGGTAACCACATATAAATGTCCAATGTTCATAAACCCTTCAATAACAGTGAATGGGGTAGGTGAATGGCAGGTATATGGTATAATCCCCTGGCCCTCTATTTCTTGGTCATTAGTCTGAGACAGTTCATGTTCAACGTAAATCTGGGGTTCCTCAACACGTATTTCTCACTCATTTTGTCCTTCTTGTTCCTCCTCATTGACACTTTCTCTTTCAAATTCAGAATTCAGGGTCAGTTACTCTTACGTAGGTGTCATCCTGCTCAGGGTGGTTTTGTGTCTCAAAGGTAACCCTCTGCTGAGGTATGACATTTTCAGCTCTTTTCTGGATATCTGCAGCCAATACCTTGGTCATTCCTCTTCCTCATCTGATTCACTTGTGTCATGGTTCTGTGTCTGTTCAAGTGTGTTCAATGGACTTGTTGATCTTCCATTTCCCTTTTGTGACTTTGCAGGTATGTTAGTGGTTGGTGGCTCGACAGATAAGTAATTTACTTGGAGTGTGGACAGGACGGTTCCAGGCCTCAGGGCTCACCTTATAGACTGGGTTGTCCACAAGCTGGTCTCTGACAATTTAGATAATCTTTTCCCAGTAGGGCTTTAGTTTGCATGGGCCTCCTCTTTCAGAAACATTATGAACAAGGACCCTGTCTCCTGCCTGAAGAGTCGCACCTCTGTTCCTTCTGTCATAATAATGTTTACCTTTGGCACTCTACTGTTGACTGTTGGTGCTTGCAATCTTATATGCCTCAATCATTTTCTCTGCCCATTTTTCTGTGTATCCTCTTGCTGTGTTTGTTTCTTCCTCTTCTATCAACCCAAAGGGGAGATCAACAGGGAGACGTGGATGGCGACCATATAACAGATGATATGGGGAGTAGCCTGTTGACGTGCTTGGTGCAATTGTACGTATGAATGTCATGAGGCAAATGATCCTTCCAGTACTCTCTCACCAAGTTACCAAAGCATCTGTAACAGGGTTCAATTGAACCTTTCCGCAGGATTGCCTTGTGGATGGTAAGGGGAGGTCCTGGAGTACATGCAGGAGTACTGTCGGAGAGCTCCGAAAAGTTCATTTTCAAACTCTCTGCCCTGATCGTGGTGGAGTTTGGCTGGGTATCCGAACCGAGGGACAAAGTCATCAAAAATCTTGTCAGCAGCAGTTTTGCCAGCCTTGTTTCTGGTGGGGTATGCTTAGGCAAACCTGGTGAAGTGGTTGACTACTCATAACCACCACGGCTGGTCTCAAGGTGGAAGAAGTCAATACAGACAAGTTCAAGAAGTGAACTTGATGTAAGACTTCCTCCATGCTTCTCTGGAAGGCTGCTGGTGCGTTTGACAATCCGAAGGGCATCCAGACCCATTCATATAAACCCAAAGGGGTAGTGAAGGCAGTCAGGTGCCTGGAACCCTCAGCAATAAAGCCTTGGTGATAGGCTTTTCCCTGGTCTAAGATGGAAAACCAGCTGTAGCCCCCAAGAGAGTCAATCAAGTCCTGTATGTGGGTAAGTGGATGTTTGTAAGGCACTGACGCAATGACCCATCTTTTTTTTTCTCACACAAACAATAGGTGCAGCATATGGTGACTGAGACTTCACAAGCCATCCTTTGACTAACAACTCCTGGATGTACTCTTTTACTTCCCTGTACAACGGCTTGGGAATAGAAGCATAAGCTTTCTGAACGGGGATGTCATCCTTGAGCCTAACTGACATCTGGAGGGAAGGGATACACCCATTGTCGCTGCTGTCACAAGCAAACACTGCAGACTCTTCATCAAAGCACCACCCAAACTGAGCCTTGACTCAGTTGGGGTGGTGCTAGGAGGGGTGACATTGTTAACATCAGCCCTGACCGTGGTAACCTGGGATGTCTCAACCCATTGTGTCTCTGTCTTTCCCATCTCAATGACTTTGGCTGTGTGCTGGATGGAGCCCAAGGCGGTTCTCTTTGGGAGGATGGTGTTCTGTTTAGTGTGGTTGGAAATGGGCATAGTGATAAGAGGCCACCTGCTACTGATTTCCAAGATACCCTCTCCGACACTCAGCTGTTGTAAGGTCATATTCTCCTCTGAGGGTTCATACAGGACAACAGGATCGGACATGTCAAACATTGGTGGTACTCTGCACTGCACATGCATCGTTTTTCCCGCTGGTATGCTCACATCCTCTTTACCCACTCTGATTGTGGACATGCTGTAGTTCGGTTTCTTTTGGATTTGAATGTAGTTAACCATAGCTTCTGCTTGTTCTTCTTTCACGCCAAGTGGTTTACGTAGGAGTAACCTAGTAACCATACCCTGTGCATCAGCCAAGGATTCTTGTCCATCAATCATTGCTTGGAGGACATTAGCCCCTACTAGCAGCTGAGGGAGGTGGGTGGGACTGGAACTGTGGAACGCCCTCAGCAGAGACCGACTCCTGTTTACCTGCTGCCTGGCTCTCTTTAGACAGCCAACTGCTCGATGTCCTGGTTCACCACACACAAAACAATGGTTACAGTTCTCTGAGCCCTGGTTCAAACAGTTAGTACAACTTGGTACTTTACCTGTCCTTGTGAGAGAGGGCGGGCCCGGTGTGGGAGGAGGCACTCGGTTAGGAATAGGCGTTGCAGAGGGGTGTGACGGTGGCTGGCCTGGTGTTTGGACAGGTGGAACCCTTGAGTGGGCTGCTTGTATCACTGCTGTTTGGTGGCCCATTAAAGCAGCAACCACGTTTGTCAAAGTCTCTACTTGAGCGCTGGGTTGTTCAATTGTCTGATGTTCTTTCAGGTTTGCAGCTTGGTCACCACCATCCACCCAAACACTATGTGTATGGGTTGCTTTTTGTCTGGACTGACCGCATACACCTTAAATTCCATACGCTGGAGGAGACGAAGGTCTTTTAAGGAAACCATTTTCTTTGCGTCAACTTTTCTTAGACGTGGAGGCTGAGGTGGTGCAGACTCACCTAGGCTGTGGTGTGTGCTGTGCTAGCCATGTCTTTGTAGTGTTGCTGCTTCTTGCCTAGCTCTTCGTGTATTACTTGGAGCTCGACTACACTTCGTGTGGTAGTGTCTATACTAAGGTTTGTGTGCTGTGGTGTTGGATGAACTGTGATGGCTGTTGTTGGAAGACTAGTCATGTGTTTGGTATTTGACGTGTCATCGTTATCATGTTTGAGTGTAGTGTGATCAACTATCTTGACTGGCATGGCTGTGAATGTCTCATGTTCCTGTGTTATCCCATTTGTGATGATAGCTGTATCAAGTTTGAATAGGTTGAATGATACCATTTACTACATCGTTCTGCATTAACAGTTGACCCATACCTCAATCCTCAGATCTAAGTAAGGTATCAGACTGCATATAGCTTATGATATAGTCACAACACAACCTTCTTCATCAGTAGACTCCAAATCTTCTGCACCATGTCCGTCAGTTGCGATGTCCCTAGCAAGCCGGTAGACTTCGGCACCTGTGAGCTTGTACAAGTTCTGTTTGATGTTTCATGTGAGCTCTTTGCGTGCTATCAACATGACGTGCGTTGGTCTGATAAAACAGCAGTGCAGTTCCCTTGGAAGAATGAGGACCCTCCACTGGCTCCGATCTCCCCTCGTGATCAGCAACCAGCTGTCGTCCTGTCGCTGCAGTCACGCCGCTTCGTCTTGGCCTCGTGGTTCTGGTAGTTCTGGATCTGCTCCCCCCGATGATTCAGATGGAGAGAGATCAGGGATGAGCCCCCACAATTTGTTTCGAGTCCCAGAATTGGAGCCACAGTAACAATAAAGAATTTCTGTGAAATACAGAAAGGATGCAGCAGCAATGAAGACGCAGCGGGCTCAGTTCTTCATCCAGATCGCATATATTCAAATTTCATCACAAAATATTCAAAATGAAACATTTTCCTGAAGTGTCAGTCACATGCTTCAGTCCATATTTCAAGTGCACAAAAATCCATAAATCCAGATATCTAACAACTCACATTCCATGTGTACTTTCAGTATTTTACTTCAAGAAACATCCTGTTATTTTCTATCACCCTCATTTTAGTCAATCACAGCCACTATAACAAAACGGTGCAAGTTACAGAAATACTCCACTGTACTAATCACATGCACCATCTATTCTGCAATTATTCTGGAATTAGGCACTGTGGAAATAACCATCACTTGGGAGAATACAAAACACTGTCAGTCTAGAACCCATAAGGAATTACTCAGCATCAACATATACTTTACCTTTAAAATGCACAATTGATAATGTTAACATTTCCATAAACATTTATTACTGTATGACTGTATAAACTCTTCTAAAACAATGAGGGAATTATCAACTACTTTACTTGAAAACAGCTCCAACTGTGTGTCAGAGCCCAAAATAAAATGTTAATTAAATTCACAAAAAGCGTAAAGGAGCGTCCTGCCTGCAAGACAATACGCAGGTAAATAAACCCATTATCCCAAGGCGCTGTGACTACTCGCAACGGCCGTATTTACATAAGTTCGAAGTTCGACAGAAATACTTAAAAAAATCTCAAAACATCTCAATAACACTTGTAAACGTGGAGTTACATTTTATGACGTTGATATTCGTAACTTACACCAGCTACTGACCTGTGAAATACAGAAAGGATGCAGCAGCAATGAAAACACGGCGTGCAGGGTTCGTCATCCAGCTTGCATCTGGAGTGTGGACGGAAGGTCCCCCCCACATGACAAACCGGTATGCACCGCTCCCGCAATCAAAGTTCCACCTAGGTGTTACTTACATTGAGTCCCTTTCTCCACATTATCTATGAAAAATAAAATACTGTTGTTGTCACGTACATTTCCTCAAATAATATTAGGCTTTGTAAATAACGGAATATTACTGTCCAGCTTAATTAAAAAACAAAACAAAACAAAAAAAAAGCAAAAGTGGTCACATAGTTTTGAGGTGCACCCAAAGGGTTTTTTTTAAACAATGTTCATGCCACTTATATCAAACCTTATTATGATTACTTATGTCAGTTTATGACAATTTCTTTTTTATATTACTTTTTTTTCATCAAACTATGCTATGACTTTTTTAACATTATTTTAATGGCATGCAATACTATGGCTTTTTCATCACATTTTTCATAGCATACTGTTCAATTACTTTTTACATCACATTTTTATTGACATACACAGACTATACTATGATGTTTTAATCTCATTTTTTGACATGTTTTAGTGCATACTAAGGTATGTTTTTTTTTTTATCACATATGTTTGGCATACTATTCTTGACTTTTTGGAGTCAGTTAGGCAGTTTATTACATGTTTTACTATGACTTTTTTAGATTTTTTTTGTGGCTTACTAGACCATGTCTTATATGTCACATTTTTATTAACATAGTTTGATATCATCTTATCACATTTTAATGACAGACTGTACTATGACCTTTTTTTCATCACTTTTTTTTCATCTTACTATACTGTTAATTTTTTATCACGTTTTAAGGACACTGTATTATAACTTTTTTTTTATATCACATTTTTATGGCAGTTGGTTGCTAACAATTGGCTAAATGTGACTATAGAACATCATCATGCCCGACCACTCAAAATAAGGTGTTACAGCATTGCACGTTAAATCATTCAGAGTTTAGTTTGTTTTTATCTTAATGTTACCTTTTTCTCCTATCATAAATCATAAAAGTGGTGATAATTTGCAAAGATTAACTTCTTGAACACAAATTGATAGACTTTTTGACGAAGGAATCAGGGCAATGTTATCTTCCGCATTGGCCTACAGAAAAACATAATTCCTGGTGCACTCTATGGAGGCCAAGTTTGGAGATGGGTGTGGTGGTGGTGGGGGGGGGACCAGGACCAGAGCAGTGGCCTTTATCCCACCCTCCCCATGCTAAGAAGTCTCCTCCCTTCAAAGCCGTGGCCTTATCCCTCTATCTCCTCTCACTCTTTCCTCTAAGTTCCTGGTAAACTGGCCACCAGCTGTGTGCAGCTGCTTTGCGGGGCCTGACGCCATCTTGCAAACCCCTGCGGCCTGCTGTGAGAATTTCATCCTTGTAAGCTCACTTCCTGGGTTCAAAGTTCACTGATAAAGTACTGGGATGTCATGTGTTAATTATCTTTATTGCAAACCATGTTTATCTGTCTGCAGCAGTAGATTGCAGAAGAATTAAGGCTTTGCCCTCCAGCAGTGTACCAAATGTGCAGGAATACACACAAAGTCCAGAGCTGACACAAAGAGGGTCTTATATGTACACATGTACGCTGCCGGGAGCACTAAGCTGTCACAATATTGCCTCTGCGGCTTGCATGTGCATGTGCACACATACACAGATAGATGGATGTTGGTCACCAGCTTTGTAATGCTTGTGCTCTCTATGGAACAGAAGCACACACCAACTCTTCAATCATTTTATTACCAAAGTAGTGGAGTGATATCATCACAGCACACACACGAACACACACACACACACACACACACAGACACACATGTCCTGGGACTGCAGTGCTCAGGCTGCTACTGTCACTTTAACAAATGGTGCCATCAAAAAGGGAAGTGGAGCTATCAACACAGCATCCTCACTAGGGATAGAAAGTACAGGTATGTGTGTATTTTTGATCAAGCTAGACCCTAGGTAAAACTACAGTCACCAAGGTGTCTCAAGTATTATGAAATGTGTTTGTACACCACAAGTTCATCAGAAGTTTAAAATCACCCTCTGGATTTTTGCATGCCAACACTAGATTAACAAGATGTTTCTGTATGTCTTGCTGTTTTTCAGTGTTTTTAGAACAAACCATTTCACATTTTGAATGTGGTTTTCCCACATCTTTACTCATGTGGGCACATGACAACACAGAAGAGGTACAGAGTGCTGTGAAGCTACACAAGCCAGGCAAATCATTGATCCCATTAAATGAAGTCACCGTATTCATAGTATTAGCCCAAATTTTTGGTTTCATCTGTTGACATAGGTAGGAAATCTAAAAAAACCCAAAACAAAATAACAACAATAAAAAAAGCTAAGAATGAACTTTCCCACATAACTTCTTCAACCCACACTGCATGTTAAAGGGTTAGCTTTAAAAATAAGCAAAGCTGTAGAATCACAAAAAAAAATTCATATTTTTTTTACCCCAATATTTTATGTGACTCCAAGTTGACTTGTCTCATCAATAACCCTAACCTTGTGCCTTTGATTTTAGGGCATGCTATCAGTAGAGTTGGATAGCATGTTCAGTCAGTTGACCACTTCTTCTTTGTTTTATATTCAATACTCATGAATGTGATTGCATTTTGTTTTTCTTTAAAAAGTTCTACAGAGTGACCTCTCAGAACTTTGTCATTAAATTATGAGTTACCACAAACTCTGACAAACCTACTCTGGAGCACAGCCCAGAGCCCTATATGAAGATCAGAGTGACTGTAATGATACCTGAAGAGTGCTATTACCACTCTGTCTGTTAATGTTAATGGCTGAAGCCAGAGCTATAGAGCTGCTGGTCTTGCCTGCTGTTGACACCACTGTCCATACCAGAGAGAATTGATTTTCCATGAAAGCTGAGTGATGTGGAGGGACTGCTGGCCCTCTGATGTCAGCACTCTGTCATCTCTCTCTCTCTCTCTCTTTCTCTACATCATCTCTGTCACTCTCTATTTCCCCATCTTCTTCCCTCCCTCACCCTACTTTTCAGGCTCAGTTTCTTTTCAGTTCAGTGTCTTTTCCTCGCTCTTCACCTCTCTGCCCTCTGTCCTCACTCCCCAGCTTTGCCTCTCCTCGCCTCCCTCCTACGCTCCTCAAGTCAGTTCTGCATCATTGGTATCACACACTAATGTATGTAGTATTCATTAAGATCGATTTATAGACATTACCAGCTAATTAGTATCAATTAAACAGAACTAAATAGGCACCTCTATTTCTCCCTCCCACTCGCTCTCCTTCTCCAGCAGCAGGCAGGATGATTACATGTTGAGATCACAAAGCTAAATAAGAGCCCGATTCCCTCTGGTGTCACACTCTTTGCATCATTCCCATGAATGAATTTCACACAACTGAGCTTGATAGAGTCTTGATTTTGGAACAACATTGTCTTTTGTTTACCTCGCATGCAGCTCTTACAGATTCTTTGCATTTTTGCATTTGGAGATTAAAGTAAGTGAAACAAATGCATGTAAACAGGAAATGGTCTATTCTGTGTGTGTTGACACATCAAGTGATGGCAAGGAGGAAAGCTTCTTGCATTTGCTTTTGGACTGAAATGTCAGTCTTTGGTATTTTGAAATCATTTAGAATTTCTTGGTATACAGATGATCACAATTTATATATGTTGAATTAATTTAAAATTTGAGTGAAAGTATATCATGAGTTGAATGTATATCACAATTAGAAAAATCTATTTAAAAATTCATGAAATACTGAAATTGATGTTTAATTCAGTGAATCTAAAGAGAACTTAACTAGTATGTCTGAAATTTTATCTTATGTTGTTGACATAATTAAGAACATTTCTGTCCAG
Source organism: Plectropomus leopardus (assembly GCF_026936395.1). Classification (NCBI taxonomy): domain Eukaryota; kingdom Metazoa; phylum Chordata; class Actinopteri; order Perciformes; family Serranidae; genus Plectropomus; species Plectropomus leopardus. The sequence continues at coordinate 14,146,812 of NC_142185.1, read as the reverse complement.
TCTACAGATTTAGTCTTGCTGCTTGCTTAGTTTTGCGATATTTTAAGTAAGAATGAATCTGTGCATGACTAGGCTGATTATTTATAATTATATCCCATATTACATGTAGTTGTTAGTACAAACATCCATTAACAAAGTCAGCACAGAAATCATATTACTGTGTTATTAACTTTACGAAGGTTGGTATGCTTTCTGCTGATGTACAAACACACTCTTTCATACAAACTCAAAAGTCACTCTCTACGTGCCATTCTTCCTCTCACTCTTTTTCTTTCTGTCTTTGTCTGTCTTGCATTCTCTTCATCGCCCCATCTTCCCATCCACATATTAAAGCCATATATCACCAAGATCAAACCCGGTGTGTGAGAGCCAGCGACAGGCTGATTTACTGGTGGGTTTCCTCTGTGTCTGTGAGTTTTATGATTGGGGTTGAGGGCCAGGGACACAGGGATACATTTCTGACAAGGTCTCTCTTTGACTACTGGTGTTTCCAGCACTTTTCATGCCGTCTCGCTCAGCGTGACCTCCGTGAATTGCAAGGCCACATGTTAATGCCACTTTTGACTTAAACAGCTGAGTTCCAGAAGATGTCGCAGCCAGCACTTACCAGCTGCTGCGGTGGTTGAGTAATGGTCGTACTTATTCTCAGGTGGGTTGTGATGTTACTGAAAAAAGTTTGCACTACTGTTGTGTTATAGAGAGGCTGATTCTTATAAAAGTTAAGTTTATTTGGAAAGTTATTGGTGAATGAAATAAAAAACATATGTTTATTTAAAAAAAAGGCATCACTATACAGCAAACATATTAATACAGAATATAAAGCAAGTGGCTGTTTTGATGAAAAGAAATATGTGTTTCAGTAAAATATCAAAATAAATAACTTTTTAAATACTTGTTTTAGATAAATAAATAATCTTGTTGTACATTTTCATTATTTCCAAAAGGCTGCAAATATCCATACTGTGAAAATTAAAATGACAGCATCAACAACAAAACTTAATTAAAAATCGTAATTAATTGTTTGACAGTGGAATATTAAAGGAATACTTCACCCAAGAAATTATTACTTGTTCATCATTTACACACCTGTGTTAATTCAAATTCATGCAAGAAAAAAACATTTGCTTACATGTCGTCATGGTAATTGAAGGTGTTAAAAAACCCTTCTTGATTAATGGAAGTAAATGGGGCCTGCATTACATGGAATGCATGTGTTTGAGAAGCACCTAGCATACAACCAAATAAATGAGACTTGGATCATACTGCACAAGTTGTATGAGAGTTAACAAAATAATGTTTTGATATAGTTTTGCTCTTCTATTTTTGGATTCTTTGTTCACAGTGGAGACATGCAAGGCAAACTATATTTTCTTCACAAGGTAACAACGGGTGTATTGATAAATATATGTTTATTTTATATAATAATAATAATAATAATAATAATAATAATAATAATAATAATAATAATAATTATTATTATTATTATTATTATTATTATTATTATTATTATATATAAGCTTTCTCTGAACACAAAATGGAAAATGTTAAAAATGTCACTTGAAAAATTAAAGGAATATCCACCAATTTATACATCAAAGTGTGTTTACAGGTCATGTGAAGTATCGCATTTTTGAAAAAGGCTTTATGTAGCTCCAGAGGGGATTGAAGTCAAATAAATTGCCTTAGATGACGTCACTTGAGTTGGCAGCTGTTAGGGCTGAAGACTTGGGCTGACTGAGGTTTACCTCTAGCTCTCATCTAATGAGACGAGCTGCTGAAGGCTACATTAGCCGCTGCTGGCATAAAAACACCCTAATATCAGCAACCAGTTGATATTTGTTGAGCTGCACTGTGGGTAATGCAGGCAGCAACAAAAAAAAAGAAAGATGATGCTTCTGCTCCATCAATTTCCTGCTACAGCGACCTCGTATACCTAATGTTCAAACTGCAACAAAATATGACCTTTTTTAAAAATTTGGTTGTTTATCAATTACACTTTTGTTTTCCGGCAAAAAAACCTTAAACACAAAATGACGGTCAGCACAGTAGTACAGTATGCTAAAACCCTGGTTTTCTGACTGTCCCTGAAGGAGCTGCGGTGTGGGCAGCTCTTCCCAGAACAATCATAAGCTAATCCATACCCAGTCTAAAAGGACTCAGGCCAGGAACCATGACCTAACTGTTGAACACAACACCAGATCTGCGCTTGCACACATAAATACAGAGCACTGGGCAACTGGGACATAACAAAGCGAAAACAACAAATGACACAAGCAGATGTACTGCTGAGACCATAAAGCCTACATGCATGAATGCTTTCACATAGTGCATAAAGCAAGATTTCTATCTCTCTCACATTCTCTGTCTCTTCCTTTTTTTCTCCCTCCCCTTTATTCCTCTTTCCTCTTGTGTGTTTTCCATGTCAGCAGAGGAGACATGACAACTTCTTTCCGGCCCTTCCCCAAAGTAAGCCAGTTCAGATTTTTACCACAGTCCATCTGTAAGCCAGCCAGTCAGTCAGTCAGTCAGTCATACCACACTCGTCCTGTTGGAATATAAAAGAAGAGTCTGGCCCGGGTTAGTCCTTTCATCATCACCACTCATTTCATTTGCAATTTGATCACACCGAAGAAGAGAATGTGGAAAAATACATACAAGTGAAATGGCATGGTAAATATATTCTGTTGAAGAGCCATGGATGTTACATGGTTCATATATGTGTAATCTGTTTATACAGTCAAAATGTATAATTTGATGCTTGTGAGGACAGATCGAGGACGGATCATATTCCCTGTATGATTAAAATTATACAGAAGATATGCTATGAAGCTGGTTGACAACTGACTTGCTATGTCTCAGGCTTGTGCTGTAATGTTTCTCCCTTGCTTCCTCTTATATATACACATAAGGAAAGTAAAGCTATTTATTTTTATGTTAATTCTGCCTGACATTTACAATTACCGCTGTGTTTAGTTGCAGCGGGGCCTGCTTTAATAGGGCTGTTGACTGTCAAACTTGGTTAGGTCTCCTTAGATCTCAGCCTTCCTTTCATGGGGACTTTATTGTTTGAGTGTGTGTGTATGTGTGTATGTGTGTGTGCACGGAGGAGGGAGGTATGTGTGTGTAAATGTGTGCCCACACATGTGCTTTTATGGTACATTTCTAAATTAGTGTGAGAATTTGCAATGATAACAGCGCCATAGCTCTGTTGGCATACATGGGACATTTTTTTTCATGTGAACAAGCGCACCTGTATATATGTAGAAAGACTTTTGCAGGCCCAGTGAGGGCCCTCAGGAACCGGATGGAGCTTATTGCTACAATGAGAAATGATAAAACCGCTCCACTTCCGATGATTGTCAAAAGAGGGAAAACGACATTAACGAGCCAGGCTGTATCGGCTGGGTTTTCATGCTCTGATTCTGACTTCCTCTCCAGTTACAGCCATCCAAACAGTTCAGGGAAGTGCCTGCTGTAATGCACTAATGACATGAACAGTTAGTAGGGGACAGATAGACAGACAGACAGACTCATGGGGACTGTCAGACATGTCGGTATTGATTTGGTAAGATGACACTTTGTCCTAATGGAAGCATTATGTTGTTAATACGGCATTTTAGCAGCCCACTGGAGGAACAAACCTAACATTTAGGGGTAGTAAAAGCCTTTTTGCTTTATTGATCATATATGTCTGACTACATGTGCACTTACACTTGCATATGGAGAGTGTAGTGCATTAAAGTCACGGTTTATATAGAGTCTTGCGGATTTAAAATATGTGTTGAAGTTATACTGACTATTGCTGAGGGCGGGTTTTGGAATTGACAGATATTTAAAAAAATCAATCAGAAGCAAAATGGTTTTGCAATGATTTGAAAAAGATGAAACTATGATAAGAATTGTTTTTTTAAAAAGAATTATCTGGACTGCTGTACAACGTTTCCACTGCTCTCACAGTGAGATACATCCAACACTGCTGCTTCACATTTACTGTATTCATAGTCACAATTCTTCTGTTGGTCAGAAAGCTGACCCTGGGTTTGTTTAAGAGTATATGTCCTGATCACGGCTTTTAAACAGCAGCGCTTGAGGATAACACCATGAAAATGATTCAAATTATAACCCACTGTTAGCCCACTTTTTACTATCACCCCTGCTCTAAGGAAACCATAGGACTGTACCGGACTGTCAGTGACTATGATATCAGCTGATAACATAAAACTAACTAATAGTAAAAGCAACAAAGAATAGTGTAACAGCAGAAGAAGAAGAAGAAGAAGAAGAAGAAGAAGAAGAAGAAGAAGAAAAACATAGACGGTGGAAGGTAGATTTATTGGTCATTTTTAAAACCAAGTTTAAAAAACTAAATTACTTTTGTCCTTGATCCTGCTACATCTTACAAAATCAGGAAATCTGGAAAATTCCATCCAGTTCCTTGGGCATGTTGGAAATTGTAAATTGGAAAAAACAAACACAAAAAACAATAACATGTCAATGGTCAGGTTAAACTCATAAACCATTTGTAAGTTTCCAAAAAAAAAGTAATGCACTCAAATTTGTAAACATTCCCCGTAATAATGAGAAAGACATTCTTGCTCGATCCCATGTATTTTGGAATGCTGCAATCACATGATCAATGCCCTGATGAGAGTAAACAAGGCAGCGGTCTCATGCGGTCTGTTAGGTGGTAGGTTGCGATGGTGGATAGTTCACAAAACACAAGACTTTCCCCAGGGACTATTTCTATGTGTTGTTTTTTTGGCACTGTGTTATCTCTGAGTTTTGATTCATTTTAAGGTTCATCCTCACCATGTTTCTTTTTTCTTAACCTAAGCCTAGTAACTTTTGATTTGACAATTGATTAAACCTAATAACTGTCACATTATGTTAATTAACGTAAGGACATAACATTGGTGGGCACTTATATGTAGGATATCATCTGAACTTTTGTGTGTTCATTTTCATTGGATATTATACAGACGGTTCCAGGAGGATGTGTTGGAAGTGTGTGAGCATATGGGCATAATGTGTTGAGAAAAATGACTTTAAACACAACCTTTTCCGTTATTAATTCTGCTCAGTGAGTATTTTTGCATAAATAAAATGTTTTCAGGGTTATGTAATGAATATTCTGTTTCTGTATGGGTTCACTGAATTAAAAGCCTTTGAACAGAAAGGAATGGTTCATTATTGTCACTGATATGCAAAATAACACATTTATTTCGCCTATACAAATGTGCAATACTAACTTTTAATTTTATTATGTTTAGAAATCTGTAATTAGGATATGCAACACAAGTTAGAAATATAATATGCCAAAACTGTTAAGTGTGACATGTTTCAATTTCTACAAAACAACAGTGTCAGCATACTTTATGGTAAACTAGAGTAAAATGTGAGTATAAACAAAGCAATTTGTGAATTTACAGAATTACAAGTCTTATAACACACAGGATTTAAACAATATGCTTTGGATTATTTCACAGAGTCAGGAAGAGCCAGGGAAACAGTGCAAAAGAGGGAGAATAAATTTAAGGTAAATGTTTTATGTTGACAGGATCTTATATTTCAGCTTGGAGCACACCTTGGCAAACTGAAATGGGCCAAACTGGCAGATGAGACACAGACAGACACACATGGGGAACCTTGCCTACTTTCCCTTATAACAGAGGTATGGCTATCACAGCCCTTGTAATGATGTGATGGTCTGCTAGCGCCTCAGCCTCTTTGGATGGAAAATGTGAGAAGAGATCCTAGTAAAGGTCCAGTTTGATCAAATCCAATCCACACAAATCCTCTGTCTGCCTTCTGAAAAGCAAGGTGGAGATATATATTTTCATTGTATTAAGCGGCTTGGTTTGGATACCCTGGTGCTCGTCAAGCTTGTAAGCTGTAGGAGCAGAATACCTAAAGGGATGATCACTTCATCCCACTTGGAAAGTCCTTCTTCCTCCCTCGTTTCTGCTCCGGAGAATATGCACTGTTCTTAAGATGACATCATCAGATGGAAGAATACCGTCAGTGTATGAAGAATGTGAGGGAAGGTGGACAGTGTGAGTAAAGGTCAAGGACATTTGGTTCTCGTTAAGGCCAGGCTTTGCACTCTGTGACAGCAGACAGTAATTAATAGGTAGATGCATTGATTGCTGTGCACTTAAACAAGGCAGGTCATTTTGTTGGGATTTTTATTATAATCATACAATAATGACTTAAGAATCTTAAGACTACAAAGCTTGCTGCTTGCAATGATTTGGAGTTAAAGGTATGCGTTTAATTAACCCACATCTTAGGAACCATATTGCTGTGTATTGCATATTGTTCTTTATGCTTTGCACTATGATCCTCTGCACATTTATGCACTACCACCTCTAAAAACTGCACTGGACTTTCAACGTAAAGGTCCAGTGTGTAGGATTTAGGGGGATATATGGGGAGAAACAAAACATAATACAATATGTATTTTTATTTATTTATTTTTTGTGTGTATAATTGCCTAAAAATAAGAATTGTTGTATTTTAGTTACCTTAGAATGAGCTGATTTACATAGGAAGCAAGTCCTTATCTATGAAGACTGCTGTGCAGTGCCATATTTCGACAGTAGCACAGAAGGGACAAACCAAACACTAGCTCTAGATAGAGCCAATCACATTTAAATTTTTTTTTTTCTATTTTGGGAAAACAGATTTTTAAAGGTGATATTGCTTTATTTAAGTGTTTTCAAGTTTAAATCCATCTGCTGTTTTGTTTTGCAGAGGAAGATACCTCTGCAGATAATTTGGCTCCCAATTGGAACCTCCTGAACAATGAACACTGAAGGAATTCTATCAAGGAGAAGTTTCAGCTGCTTGTACGATGGCTAGCAGGATAGTAGTTTAGCTGGCATCAATTATTTTTCTCTTCATTTTTTTACATTTGAAAACTTTTAATTTCATTTTTTTCTCACTAACATTTAAGACATACAAATCTAACATACTGTATCAGTACTTTGCAGAATCGTACAATGCCAACATTTATTCTGGCGACTGGATTGCTATATTAAAGCTTTGCACTCTTCACACAGTTCAGTTGTGATTATCTAAATAGAACTTCTTCCAGGAAATCGGACCTGGGCTTTTATTTACACTCTGCATATTTCAAACCGTTTCACTCGTCTCACCTCTGTAGAGCTTGGAAAGCTCATCTGACAGCCTGAATCCCTATCTGGGTGAGATCAGAAGTTAGTCATCAGAGCGGAGACCATCTGTTTACACCAAGACAAGCCACAGAGCTCTGACTCAGGGTTACCCAACACCGCCAGACGAGGCAGCTGACTCCCAGTGAAAAAGCAGACCTAGTGGGGTTGTAGCCGCAGCTTTTATGAGCATTCTGATCACAGGTTGTCCAAACAATAGAAAAGAAGTGCAGCACTGTAAAATTGATAGTTATGAGTAATACGAAGCTGACTTATTTTCCATGCCTTTTGTGGTGGATACAATACTGGTTGAATGTGTACTGGACATTTTGTCAATTTTACACCAGAAATCCACTAATACATTAGTTTTCTATGGACATCACAAAAGTATTATTATGTACGGTACCAAAAGATGATAATAATAAAAAGCTGCCAATATAGCAGCTTAACTTAATAAAAAGAATCTTTATGTGTTTATGTGCTATTTGGTGAACCACATTTTGAGTCACTATGTGTTAATGAAAAATGTGTTGAACCAACTCATTCTACTCTAGTCTTCTCTACAAGATGGTTTAGGTATATTATGCTAAAAACTTGCACTAGATGTTACTGTGTCATTGTACAGTCTGCCTTTCCAGTTCACCTACAGGAAATAAGTTGCAAAACAAGTCACTCCAGACATGATAGCTCTGTGGGGTTTTCAAAGGTCGGTGCATTTATTCGACTTGTGTGGTTTCAGGGGTCTTACTCAACATATTTATGTAACTTCATACAAAAAATAAAAATCTGATAAATGTTTTTTAAAATTTTTATTTTATTTTTTTACATGCTCTATCAAACTGATTATTTGTCCTTTTATGGTAAAGGCAGTGAAGCTAAGATAATGTCATTAAAACTGACTATTTGCAACAAAATGTAAAACAACAAAAACCAAAACACAACAAAAACAAAACAAAACAAAACAACAACAACAACAACGACAACAACAGCAAATAAAGTAATTTCTTGTTGTTAAATGATACATTTAAAATGATCCCATGTATGATTATTAAACTTATTAAGTATGATTTTGATTTTACTGTCTAAAGCCATGCTAAACCTGATGGTTAAATTTACCTTTTATGGTAAAGGTATTGATGCTAAGACTATATATATATATATATATATATATATATATATATATATATATATATATAATATTGTAAATGCCATATAATTAGAATTGATCCATTGTATATTTTTAAAAAACTAAAAAAAACTATCTGTATGTTTTTTCACTATGTTTTCTCTGAGATATTTTCAAAGCACTGTAATGGTAAATATCTAGAATGAATATGTTGAAATGACACTAAAACTGGTATTGATGATAATTTATATATGTTGGTTTACTAACATACAACAAGCATTATAAGAAGGGAATTTCTATTTGTTTTTTCTTTCTGCTTTACAAAAAAAAGTGACATCTCAACCATTTTGTAGAGGACTGTGGTTTAACAAACAAAAAACTATGGGGTTTGTTTAAACAAACAAAACAACAACAACAACAAAGACCATTGATTTCTGTTGTCATTGCCCCAAGTAAATAAAAAAAAATGCATTTTCCATTGCATTTTTATTTGTGTCTACACTAAAGGGTAAAAACTTCATATTCGATCATTTCTGTGTGTGTGCTCATTTTGCTTTTCTTTCTGATAAAAAAAAAAGTATAAGGAGTGAGGAATAAATAGTTTGGTTGGGACTTGGATTGCAGGGAATTAGTTTATTATTATGGTGTGTGTGTGTGTGTGTGTGTGCCGCGCATGTATTGTTGTAGGACAGTGTATAGAACACCCACTACGAAAGCTCTCACAGCTATGGTATTGTAAGCCATGTTCGACTCAGCTGGAAATATTGTCACAGTCAAACATTTATGTCTGGTAGAAAGAGTTATTGTTCGCTTTGTTGTTGGGTCTCACCCAAAGGTGCCTCAGGAAATTCTGGAAATCAAGTTAACTCACAAAGAAAGATGTGCTTTTTTCAAAAAATCCCTCTTGGCAGTCCAAGCAATACCCAGTAACAGAGTAAAGCTTTTTTTAGGCAGCTTTCTCAGTTTACTTGTTTAATCTACTTTCTATTTCTAATTCAGTCGGGTCACCAAAACTGGCTAAACTCCTAAATGGACTAGTATGTATTTCTGAAAATATATAAAAATGAAAATATAAAACAGAATAATTGCCAAGTGACAGAAAACATCACTTTAAAAGATAGTGTCTGTGATGTGTTTTTGAGAAATATATCATCATTAATCATTAAAATATCCATCCTTATGTTGGGGTGTTGAAGTAAACAATAAATGGATAAATGTGACAAATTAATTTTGATTTCCTATCCTCTCCATATTTTACTGTTTAGAAATTATTGTTGGGCTTGTCTGTTTGTTACGACTGAAATAGCCAAAAAAACTCATTTGAATTTATGTTCCTTAATTAGAAAATGTTTTTTCTGTCTTTCTAAATTTACTTCAAAACAAAACAGAGCAACTGAAAGTGATAAGTTTGACTGAATGGTTGTATTTTCATGCACTGAAATCAACAGCAGAAGCTCAGTTGTATCACACTGGTGGTGTCTTCTAAATTTTGTGGTAGCTGATTCAAATAAACAACAGGGTTGCACAAAACCCCTCACCAGAATTCCTCCAGCTTTGTTTGAGCTCTTACTCAACTTTCAATTTCCAATATGTGAAAAGGTGTAGTTCTCATTGATTTTCTATTTTATTTTATTTTGAGCCCTCCTGAAGCTGCAAATATTTTCCCTTGAGCGTCCCTGAGTAACTTGAGAAAACTGCATGACCCTCCTTGCACCATGAGTTTGTTATGACTTAGTTGGGGACTTTAAAACTTTCTCTTTGATGTTTGAGACCCTCAAGCCAAAATTAAAAACATAAGTCCCTCCCCAGTGTTTAAATTTCTTTTTTGAATGTGTTCCTCTTTTTGCACCACTCCTCTCATAAATAATAAACAGACCCCTATTTCATTGGATCTGTCAGTGCAGCATATGTCCATCATGTCATCTGTACTTTTGCTGTCTAAAATTGCTTTAAACCTTACATTTAACTAATTAAACTAAACAACAAAACTTTTTTTGTTGTTTTTTTTATTAATAACCATCACATGATTTACTGCAGACGCAGTCTGCCTGAATATAAACCTTATAATAAACAAATTTCCAGTGGGTCAGCCAACAACAACAGACATTAGCAAGCAATTGTCTCATTCCCCAGCTACATTATTCCCATACACTGGGTAATTCCCCCTTTGGCGTAATTGCATGTAAAAGCCATTATCATCTGGGTCCATGCTAATCATATTTTGAGGCTGGGCTCGGGGGTAATTGTTGAACTTTCTGTCAATGTGTGGAGATAGAAATGCAGTCCTGGCACTGGCATAGCTGCAGCTGCTTCCCTTCTTTGGTCTGAACCCCCTAACCACTACAGATTGGTTTTCACTCCGCCCTATATCAGACTATTTTATTCTTGTTACTGTACCTTGAGAGTTGGCACAGTCCTCAGGATGAAAGATTGACTCCAGAGTGGCTCAGCCAAAGCGGAAAGGCAGAGAGGGAGAGAGAGAGAGAGAGAAGTGCCAGCAAAAGTGGGATGAAGAGAAGAGAGAAAGAACAAAGGGAAAGGAGCGCGGGATGGAGAGTTTTATGTTAACAGTGCATGTAGAGACAGCTGTCACAGAGTGGCTTGCTCTTTGGAAACACTTACAGGCTCATCAGTCAAAAGAGCTGCACCTGCACCATTGTTTGTGTGTGAAAGACAGACGTACATATGTGAGCATATGTCACTGTTAATGTGTGTGTGGGCACATTTGTGTGTGTGTGAGATGAATTACATTTTCGGAAACACTGAGTAGACTGTGTTTACATTTCTTTATGCTCAGTTTACATCTGTTGCATGAGGATTATTGTACTTTAAATTTCCTCCCACTCGGCCTAAACTCGCTATTTCCAGAATGCTCTCACTGATCCAGAGGCTGATATGGGCTAATATACTGAAGGCCCATACAAACACTGGAAAGTTTTGGAATGATCCTGCCAATAGCGAACAATGTGTGCCAATATTATTAAGAGTAGAAAATGATGTCACTCTTTCACTGAAAGATCCAGCTATAACAATAACAATAATGATAAATGATATAATAGAAAACATACTGTTTTGAAATAAATACCATGATTTATCAGTTTATTAATTTTCTTGTTTGTTTGTTTGTTTTTGGCAGCATCCAAGCTACAGCTGTTACCAGTGACTGGACAGCAAGTTGAATCAAAATGTTCTCAAGCAACCTCTCAGTGAAACTTTCCATAATTTTAATATGTACATACAAAATACGGACAAATATATTCATAACCACTAAGTCTCATGAAACATTCATCACAGCGATAGGCAGTAATGATCCTGCCATCACATTGCTCGGGAAAATATATGGCTCCTAATTACTATGCCATCAAGCATATTTTGCCTCCTGATATATCATACATAATGTGGGCCCTGAATCACAATCACAGGCAGGTTTATGCTGCGCTGTAACTCTCTCCTATAGTTTGCTTAGACCAGATACTTTAGAGGGAAAAATATATAATTATCTTAAGTATCTATAATAGTTTCAGCCAAATTTTGAGTAGGCCTACTGCTCATTTGCAGTGGTGGAGAAAATATTCAGATCCTTTATTTAAGTGAAAGTTCTAATACCACACTGTAAAAACAAGTACAAGTCTTGCATTTAGCTGAAGAATTTATTTAGTCCAACTAAATCTCAATAGCCATAATATTATATATGCGTCAACATAACATGTTGAAATAATGTAGCCTGTACATTTCAGTGTTATTCATGACATTGCAACTATTTGATAAATTAAGTGTTGGTCGCTCTAAATTTTGCAAAAGAGTGTTTAGGTGTCATAATGCATAAAATTAATGTTGGGGTAAAGTCCTATGTCTTCTCGACCTTTTTTTTTTAGCATTTCTGTAGCATGTAATTTTGTATTTGCGTTTCAAATATTTTTTATTAACAAATAAATTCTTCTCTCCTAAAGTGATTTCAATTCATTTCAACTTTACCAACTATCATTTTACATTCTTTCTGTCTATGTCTTTTTTTCGTCACTCTTGATTTACTTTTTCTAATTCCACTTTTGATTGCTGTATTTTTTCTGTACTAAATTATTTTGCAGGCATTCTGCAGACAGCTTGGCTTTTTTTTAATAAAAAATATTCCAACTTGAACCCAAAGAACTGCTAACCAGCTGCAGTAGCATGTCTGCTTTCAGTCGGAGTGGCTGTCTCAAGTTTGACACTCGCCCGAGGGAGTAACAGTGTAAGTACTTCCAGTGGTGTTGTTATACACAACCGTTAAATTGAAAGCATAATGTGGTATTTTAATAGAATTCAGATTACAAAAGATAGATTCTGCTGTACTGAATAGGAACATTTTACAGTTTATAACCCTTCTATTCAAGCAAACTTCCCCCAAAGAATAAAAATAAGGGGGCAGTAAGGGAGGGGAGGCAGATTGAGGAGAATGAATCATATTATAATATATCTAAACAACATAGTTTGCTTCTTTTGCACTGAAAAGAGACCAATGATGTGAAACAAGATGTAAAATTATTATGTGACAGAAAATCTGTGTCATGCTACTTATTATAATAAGAACTCAAAAGTCAACACCTTAATTTAAAGTTACAAAAACTTACATTTAAATGTGGCTGTGGTAGCGGTCTCAAATATCGTAAAAACATCCTGCACTTCTTTGTACGGAGTCATACAAAAGCCAATTTGGAAGCGTATAAAAGAAAGTTTACATCACATGAACTCTGCAATCTGCTCCTGATAAAGCAGATTATCCAGCTTTTCAATTAATAACAGAGTTGAACTGCAAACCACTGAGCGGTGCAGCCTAATTCCTTTCTTTAAACAGGACCAGGCTTTGGGTGTGCGTGTATGTGCCATTGAGTGTGTGTTTGTGGGGAAAGGTTCACTGAAAGTCTTCCTTTATGTGTTGCCCTGCCAAGTCAGGGTTCTGTCACCGGAAGTGTAGTGTAAAAGTCATATCCTCAATGTAGACCACCACATTCAGCAACACACTCAAAGGAACACACACACATACACACACAAAGCTAATCATCACCCGTCACCAGGACGCTTCCACAGCAGAGGTTGCATGGCAATCATTGTCTGTTGAAAAGAGAGGGGAAGTGCGGTTAACTAATGAATCCCATGATCTCAGTTGCATTCATCACCATGAGTTGTGTTACTGGATCTTGCCAACCAGTCATTTCCAAATACATCACTGAAAGACACTGTGTTGAAGTGGAAATGATGTGATTAATGACTTCTAATACAGAACACTCCTTGTACAGAATGTTAAATGTATGTGATGTAAAATGAAGTGACCGTTAGAAGGGGGACTGGAAATGACTGACAGTGTTTCCTCAGTTATAAAAAGTGATAGGAGCTGTACTGCTTTTTTTGTTGTTGATGATATGAAATTGTTAATCGGTCTCACTGTCACATTTTGGTTTGTTAAAAAGGATCATAATTGTGGGAAAATGGATAGGACATCCACAAAAATCACATTGTCCAACTAACCAAAGAGTAGCCATTTGTTAGTATCGTTCTTATTTCCAGGACATCAAATTCCAATGCTTTGTTAAGCCTAGGTGTCCAACAGTGAGTTTTGGTTTCTCACAAGACGTAGGTATGTACGTGACATATCATTATGATAAAGCAACATTAACTTTTGGTTTCACACTGGACACAAACTGCAGTTTTCTGGGTAAAAGTCTGGTTTTGTTTGACCCATCCACCTCCCCTCCCTCCCTCCCTATGTGGACATCCTTGCTCTCTGTACTACAGTTGCTTCAGTGTGTTTGGTGTTGATATAAAGCATTGAGTGGTGTGACAAAGCATCCGTATTTGAAGACCTGTGGAATGAGATCTGTTCGATTTGTTGGTCCTATAGTAATACATGCATTATTGTAAACAAAAATGCAGACGACATTGTGACCAGATGCACTTGATGTCGTTGAAGCGGCACACTGTGGCTGATGTGCTTTGTTCATAAGAAAGCAAATTGTGCGTTGCTGAACTCTCTGGGCTGGAAGAACTCGCCTCTTGGCTCCCATGAAGGAATAGAGTGCTGGATTACAGGCCTGCATAGAGCCAGTGTTAATGTTTAATGCGTGCCTTAGAGCTGAGTATGCTTATTACAGATTGGACAAAGCAACAGTTGCATTTCAGAAGGTCTGGTGCGTGGATGAAGCTGTTTAAACTTCTTTAATGTAAGCTGTATAATGATTACAAACCGTGGTGGCTGGCATGATGTCTGCTGCTGTAATGTGTGAAGAGCTGGAGTTTCTTGGGGGATTTGCTGATCTGCTATTGATGTTAAAGGCTGCAGTTGTGAGCATGCAGTTGTGTGTGTGTGATAAAACAAAGCCCTGAACTTGGTTTGGAAAAATGTGTGAGGAAACTGTGAAGGGTGAGTTTTTCCAAGCTGTGAAACCTTTCACCAACACATTCATGCAAACATACACCATGCCATATATTTTGCTGATAATGACTTAAAAACAGGCACTACTAAAAACTAGATAACAATTAGTAAAAGAAAAAATATAAATATTGTATCACATTCAGAGTTATGTAAGAGTTTATGAACAAATCTATGTATTTAAACAAATTATTTATGATCAGTGTTTTGATTCCCTTAGAAATTTAACTGAGTGTGATACAAAATGATCAATCTGCTGGTAACATGAAGTGAAAAGAAAACAACATTCTGCATCGGCTCCAGGCTGCCAACAGTTTCTCTGGCATGCAAGGGTGAAATTTACTCTGGGGATGGTGTGTGCGCATTTAAAATCATGATATTGTCTCCTTCACTTTTTATAATTTCAGGTTAATGTTCCTATAAAAACACTTCTGAGGTGCCTCTGGTTATTTCCTTGCGCTCACAGCAAAAAGGCTTAACTGGAATCAGTGAGTGGCACAGCAACAGTAGACTTTTTTTGCCCTGGGGTTTGCCTCTCAGGCAAAATACAGGCTACCCTACCCGGGCCACTCTCATGCACTGATGGTATGTTTTCCTACAAAAAGTAATGCACTAAAAGCCGTTCATATCCTGTGCAATCATGAGCCACTAATTTGTATATAATCCATGTATTTGGAAAGGCTGAGATTATGTGACCAATGCGCTGAGGGAGTAAAGGAGCAGGTGGGGATGTTGGATGAGTCTCAAAACACAGAACTTTCCTTTAGGACTTAGCCCAAGAGACCAATGTTCAGAACCATGTGAACTTTAAGTTTTTTACCGTACATTATCACCATGTTTCTTTTCCTTTACATAACCCCAGTACTTGTCTAAAATAAACCTCCATGACTTTACATTAAGTACAAAACTTTATCTGAAGTATGTAATGCCATTGGTGATACGCATATTGGTAGGATATTATACAAACCATAAAAAACAAAACAAAACAATCAACAACAACAACAAAAATTTAACCTTTGTATCAGTATATGTTGCCCTACCCTAGGGGTGGAGGCGTGGGAGTCACTGTCCAGTCTGTAGCAGAAGTGAATGTAAACACAGTGATGCAAAATGCCAAACTTCACAGCCATTATTGGGTCTGCAGTGACAGTGTAGGTAGAGACCATATCACAAGATTTTAGCTGCATTCTCTGCCTTAGTTACCTGTATTATTTATTTTGAAAAGACTTTTAAAAGTGACCACAATAGGGCGGGTCATGCATTCACTATAGATGGTATACCAAAAATTGGATTTGTTCTACATGTGGAGGAGTGGTTGGGTTAGGCACTGATATCAGATGCTCAGTATCAGGATAGCCCATAGCCTCAGTCACAGTGGGAGCTGTCTGCAACCTAAAAGACTCTGTAGATGGTTAAAAAAAACCAACTACAACTTTTCTGCACATTTTTCAGATACACAAATAATAATATTTGAATGTGCATTATCAACAGACGTCAGTACTTCCATTTTTATTGTTGTAGTTATTTATTCTATCAGAATTAGGGGAAGGTTGGCAATCAACTAATGAAATAGTCTACATGGCTTTTGTTTATTCTGTATTAAATATGATAATTATTATAGTAGTGCTCAGTCAGGCCCCTGATACCAATTACTAATTTAAAGAAATAACCAAAAGAAACATGTGGGAATCTCCCTACTTCATGAAGTATAGCCACTATAGCTTGTTTCAGGGTGATGAAATGTATAATAAAAGCTTCCTTGCGCCCTCATAATACAACAAATAATATGTATATTTGTACTTTGCGCTGGTAGATATGCAAACATTTAGATAGAAGATGCAACATATGATTAGAAGGGATAAGGCTGGATATTGGTTTATAGTGTAAGGCAGTAAATGTTGGCAAATGAGTGAATAATTTGCTTAATTTTGTGCAATATTTCATTTAGTAAGCGAGTGTCCTTAAATGTAAACAAATCACATTTTGAAAGGAACCTCTTAGTATGAGTGTTTATTTGATGTGTGAGGTTTCCCCCTCATATGGAAAAAGGGAAAACATCAGTGGAATAAAATTGATGATGTTTGTTTGAGTAAAGCCCTAAACATGAACAAAACTGAAAACATGTCATGAACTCCGCTGTCTGTTTAGCGCGAGCTGTCATTAGGTGATTTGACATTGTTTCTAAACATGTCAGAAATGGCTCATGTTTGTTATGGGACAAATCCGTGTGATTCTTACCCTGGCTGAATTAATGACTGCCATATGATTAATAGAGGCAATAAATGAAGGACCACCATGATGGAGAGACTGAAGGCAGGGCAGAAGCTGTAATAAGCATTTTAAACAGCATGTTAAGTCATTTTGATGACAGTAAAAGTATACAACAAAGTTCAGTTCTACATCAAGAGTTATTTGAAATATTAATTTCTTATAAATTCACTGTAAACTGTGTGTTTCAAGACTTGAGATGGACCTTGCTCTTTGTCCATTAGTGATGACTACACAGTTTAAATATGCTAACTGTAAATACTAATTGAAAAGCAAAATCAAATCATACTATAAATGTAGATATATGCAGTAATGAGAAAAGCACTAAAGAGTGTTCAGTTGTTCGGAAATAACAGCGTTATTCCATTCCAAGACTTCCAGTCCAGCCACAACTGCACGAACAGCACATGAAACGCTGAACTTTAGTCTTCCTGAAATGAAATACACATTGTGTAAAATGCCAAATATAGGTTTAGGACCTTGCTGCTCAATTATAGGTTGTTCCCTTCAACGAGGAACAAACTTGATATCAGATATATAATAAAAGTCTCCTGCTTCCCTAAAGAAATGAACCACCACAAAGAATGAACTGCAGTTGTCAAATGACAAAACTGGACTCGCTTGGGACACTCCAAGGTCTGTAGCACTGTACAAATATATTGTACAATCACAGGGTTAAAAACCCTAATCATATAATATTGTGCATTTGCAGTTTATTAAAATTAAAGTTTTTTTAAGAATATAGAACATAATTATTTATCTGGATTGATAGCTTGGCAGCTCGCTTTAGCCATCAAACTACTTGAAATTGGGTAGCTGGGTAACATAGATAAGAACAAAAGCTGGGTGGGAGGCAGATGCAGCGAGGTTCTTTTATACTGATATTATACTGATAATCCAAATATTTTTAACCTCCAGTACATGCTGTATATTACATGCGTACATACAATTTTCAACTCCCACCTCCAAGAGCCATTTAAGCAAATCATGAGAGAGTACGTGAGTGAGCAAGATGCCAGGTTCAGAAGGTACTGTGCTTTTCATCTAAAAATATAATGGCAGATGGATGATGTTAATTGGTTCCTTGAAGAGGAACTAAGTGATGGAGAGGACACATGGTTCTGTCACACAATGTGTTTAATCCTCTCTGCCAGATAAACAAGCTAACACACGCACACACACACACACACACACACATACTCACACACACACACACTGTTAAAACTGCACTCTGATTATGTACACGAGGAATGCAAAATGTGAAGCTAATCCATGAAGATTGGGTTTTATCTAAATCCACAACTCCCTCTATCTCTTCCCTTGTGTATTAATATCCACAGGGTTCCTATATGCGTGAGGCCAGCCTGTCACAAAACTCTGCTGTTGATACTTTGTCATATATCCTTACCTCCCTGTATTTTTTCAGCACACTGGTTGTCAGTGCAAATGATACCCCTGTATGGGTAGTTGATGTATGAGCATTAATATTTATGGGAAAAAGAACTACAAACCAAACCATGCTTTCACAAAAAAAGATTAATGATAATAATAATAATAATAATAATAATAATAATAATAATAATAATAATAATAATAATAATAATAATAATATAATCATATATAATCATATATAATAAATAACCAAAGCCTAACCCAGGTTATCTTAATGAAATGTTTTGAATTTCTCAACAGCTATATTATTTAATCTTTTTCAACAAGCTACTGTGTAAGGAACATAATTGGGAGCCAGAAATCTACAACTTGACCATCACTGAGATGGACCTGAAAATTTTCCACCTCCAGTGGTGCTGCTTTGTAGTTGACCCTGACGTTTGACTCTTCTGTGAAAGGGGGCATAAGAGAAATAACTTGTCTGCAGGGACCAATAAAGTGTCAAGTTAAGATTATGGCTTTCTTCCTTATAAGTTTTTTTAAAAATACAACTTAAGTAAGGAGTAGAGAACATTATGGCCTTCCTTCCTTTTTTCAAGGAACCTATTTAAGAAGGAAGGGTCATTAAATAAGTGACAGCATTCAAATTTTGCATTGTTGCCAAACTTTAGTGCAACTTATATTAAAGTCATTGGAGCAGGCACAACAAATCACATTAAAACCCATTATACACAAGTTGCCAAAATGATCTGGCCCAGAATTGGACTACACTGGGTATGGAAATGAAATGATGAAATTAGTTGGGCCATATCCAGTTTTCCGACTTGGCTGACACTTGGCATCAATGATGCCCCAAAATCAGGCCAAATAATCTGGCCCAATTCTGACTTCTCAACAAAGTTAAAAACACACATTATGTGATTTTGACTGATGTTTTTAAATCAAATGTGCACATTAGTTTTCCTTGCTATTGGTCTCCAAACTCCAGAAGATACTGGCAATGTTGGTTCTTTGAAGTTGAAGAAAGATATTGTCTCCATGATTTACATTACATGCAGTTGTGCCTGCCAAAATATCTAAAACAATTTTCATAACTGTAGAGGGTTTCTTGATACCACTGACTGGGAAGTATAAACATAATTCCAAAGAATCTATCTATGAAGCTGAACCAGAAGCTGTTCCCCTCCCGTCCCCTGCCAAGATGATGGAGCTGCAAACAGAGAAATAGCTCAGTTGCAACACACTTCTCAGATTTCTACACATCTCCCACATGTCCTCTGACAGGCTTCAGATCTAGCATACCCTATCACTAAATCACCACTAACCCAGAATACATGCTTAGTTCATGGGATAGCAAAGCGATGTGGGCCCCTGCTGACCTCTCTGGAGCTCCACCGTCCCGTGTATCGGTAAATCAGTCAGCCGATGCTTTCCCAAGGCTGCTCTGACTCTGAGGGTCAGGGACAGGGAGGATATGACCTGAGAGGTTATAGGCCAGAGGGAAAGTAGTTTAGGACCTTGAATCCCACTGAGACAGAGAGACGCAGTGAGAGACAGACAGGGAGAGAGAAAGAAGGGGTCTGATATATAGAGGCAAAAAACCAGAGAGGCGAGGGTCGACTATTTGATGGATAGAGGAATGAACTTGTGAAAACGACATCTTACTGTGGTTTGGTATGTAGGGAGGGACTAAAGGCTGTATAAAAAAGATGAATGAGGACAACTCCCCTAATGTGAAGCTAAAACATCTCCACCGCCCCCTGTTGACTGGCTGCAGTGCAGATCATAGAGCCCGCCCCCTCCATGTAAGCTGATGGGAGATGGGCCAAACCAACAGACTCAAAATACACATCAAATAAATATTTAGTATATTATTCTATTATTATAATTATTATAGTGTAGTACACTAAATAGTATAATATTTAGTGTTTGCATTTTCTTAGAAGCATGTTTTATTAGTTACTTATGTGATAAAAAGGTAATTTGATGTCATGGTTGATATACCTGTGTGCCAGTTGGTGTGCCTGTATTAAAGAGAGCTGAATTTGATACTGCGGAGATTTCGACTGCACAGACTCTGCCTCCAAATGATGCCACCAGTGCAGGATGGACGCAACTGTTTTCAGGATATTTGAGCTTCATTTTTGTACAGTGGAACTAAGTGAAGATGCATTGTCCATCTTTATATACAGTCAATGGTGCAGACAGAAAAATAGCACCCATCCTACAGTTGAAAGTAAAACAAAAACTAACAATATTGTTTAAAACATACAGAAAACATATACAGCATTTAAAGGTACCAAAGCCAGCCAGTTGCACACATGCCCTTTAAATTGCTCAGGCATCAGCCAAACTTTAATATGATCCTGCCTGCTGAGTACTTCTGCATGTACAGATGACCCAGCTTTTGCACACACCTGGTGTTATTCAAGTTAGAACTGTTTAACTGAACTATTCAGACCGTGTGATTGAATTCTCCTCTTGCCATGAATCACCCATTTATAAGAAAATTCCTACCATCTAGAGGTGTCCCCTCCACTGATAAAACAGCTCGCCAGGAAAAAATGACAAGAATGAAAAGGGTTCAGCCGTTCCTTCTAATACAAGAGAAAGGATAAAAATGCCAAGAGAAAAAATCATCTTATTTTTTTTCTGCAGGTGAGCATGGTTGGCATTCATCTGTGGAAGAGAGATCTGTGGAGGTGATTTATGAGAGCAGTGCCAGGTCAGTTGATTAGCACAGCTGATGCTTGTTGTCTCATTAAACTTTCCTTTTAAATGCAGCAGCATGCTGGACCTTGGACAACTGACACACATAACCACTAAAATCTCAGTTATTACACATTATTATATTTTTCACCACCATTCTTGGCCCCCAGATGATGAACCCTATTGCTTCAGCTGTACCTTGTGCTAAATGCTAATTTGCAATCCAACACATTAAAGATGCCATAATAACAAATCAACATGTTCTTATTCCAGCTCGTCAAATACCATGGCTTTGTCAGTGGACCCTAACATCTAAATATAACATGCCAGGTACCCCCCTGCATCTGGTGCGGACATTCCAGGAAGGCGTGTCAATCTGTGCTTGTTACAAGCATACAGTCTTTTTTTTCAAAATTCACTTCCTAAACAGGTAAAACATGTTGTTCTTATGTCAATTTCCCTGTACATCAAAATAATTTTGTTAGGTTCAAGCAACAAAAACATGTGATTAGTTGGACCAATCCACCTCCCCTCCTGCCTGTCCTGTAGGGAATTTCTAGCTTTTAATATCATGGTAGATACTGGCGATGCTGTGAAAGGTGTCACTTTGCGTAAGTGTCTGACGTCATTATCACTGGCAGTATTTGTTGATGAGTTGGGAGTGAGAATAGGCTGGATAAACATTTTCCCTGCTTAGCATCAACATGTTAAAGTTAGCATGCTGATGTTTGAATTCAGCCCTCATAGACAGCCTCTCAGAGCCGTAGACTCTTGGTTAATTGTTTCTAGTTTCGTGTTGAGCTTATCAGGTAAAGAACCTATGCTCCAGCTGCCTGTGTACATACATACTGTATGCTGTACAATCTATTGCAATAGTTCCACAATAAATCCTTTCTTTGGGAAGCTTAATATATTCTGGTTTTATTTATGCTGTGGCAGGGAGATGTCAGTTCAACTCGACAGACATTTTGAGTATGTTATCATTGATGTTGTTGTATTGCTTTGTGCCTCTAAAAGATACCTGATGGTGTATTGAGTTATTATAGAATTGCATTACATTATACAAGACAGTTGCATTAGATGGAACAGGTGTCTTTAATAAACTAGTAACTGTGTAATTAGATGGCCTTGGTTGTAAGAAAGCAATCTTTTACTTAAAAAGTAAAGCACACACACACGCACGCAAACACATTGCTCATAGCGAAGCCACTTCTGGCCCAGAAGTGAGGTGAAAATAGCATTTTCTTCTCATCTGAGGCGTCATTCAAGGTTAGCCAAGTGAGAAAGAGCCTACCACACGATGTGTTATAGCTCAGCCTCACAGTTATCTGTCTCTCAGAAAGGTGGAATATTGACTCTTCTGCCTCCCTTTGTTTTGCTGGGGAGTTTTGATAGCATACAGTGGGGGATCCCTGTTGTTTGAGGTACTATGTATTCAGTTTGTGTGAGCAGCCTTCATGAAGTGTGATAATTAAATAAATTCCATGGGGGTGTACACAGCCTCAAGGCTGGCAGTTTCTGAAAACTTCAGAGCGGATGGATCAGTTTTCTTGTTTAAAGAATATATTTTTTATCATAACCACAGAATGCATTCTTGACAAATGGTTCAACAGAAATATTGTACCATGGTGCATTTAAAACCAATTGAATAATCACATTTTCTAAACTGTTTTGTTAAATAAAGTGGTCAAAATCCAGGCATGCTGTATTGTAAACATCAAAATTCTGTCTTGCATCTCAGAAGAAAGTATATACAATCAATATCAAGACTCAGAGATGGTTGCTGGCTTTTTTTCATTGTTCTTCAGCAGCTTTTAAATGTGTAAATATAGAGCAGAGCAGAAATGGAACAAAAGGAGGTGGAATCCTCACAGAGAGGTCATGAACTTGACATTGATTGAAAGATTAAAAAAAGTGTGAGATTAAAAAGATTCTGTGTGTGAACCTGGGAAAATTGATGCCCTGCATCTGTTGAGAACACATTATACCTGAAGAGATCAACATTGCGAAATCACACAGCTGAAAGGGAAGAAATCAATTGTATCAAATGAGTTATATTAAACATAATGTTCGGAAGTTGGATTATATGTACGTACTCCACTTCAATAGCTAAAGAAAAACTGAGGGAATGTAATAAAAAAAAATATATGAATATTTAAATAGACAGTGGATATGATCTAGTTTAACTGGTAAAATTGTGTAGTTAATATTTCTCCTGATGGCATTTTACATGGCTTTTCACATAGGTTAGAACCAAGATAGATTACTTAACGGGCCTGTTGGGCACGGGCCCTATGTGTCAGGCACTGGTGTTGCTACACCTGATGTTAAAATATCTTTAAAATCAAAACTCCTAATTTTTCTGGGACGGCAAAAAAGTTTTGAAGGGTAAATGAGGTGCCAGAATGCATTAAAAAAAGCACCAACAACAGAGCTTTTTTATTTAAAAAACACACAAAAAAATAACCCATCTATGATCTCCCTGGACCCCCCTACAGAGGTCAGGACGAGGCCTTCAGTGTCCTCAAATCCTAGAACACACCTCCGGCCTTAAAAATGTCACTCATGTTAACACCCACTGACAGGGGAGAGGTTCAAAAAGAACCCAAAAAAAGATGCAAATGATATGCAAAGAGACACAAAGTCTGTCCATGCAGTAAAATCCAAATGTATGCTGGTAATATGAAGTCACAACTTCTTCCTCCTTCCTTTGTTTCCTCAACTCTTTGTTCACCTCTTCATCACTGTGTCAGTTCTGCACTCAGTGGAGCAATATTTCCAAACAGACAGTTCAAATGAGTGATCCCATCAATATCTTTGTGTTCCCTCATCAGCAGTTTTATGGTGTCTTTCCATGGCAGCGTGCACACAAGTGTGTGTATGTGAGTCTGTACAACAGATGGGCCTCTGTAGGGAGCAAGGTGTGTATATGCCCGTCTTCTGCCATCCCCCTAGGACCCATAAAGCATGTAGAACAAACAGGGTAATTAGTACTCCACACACACGCACACACACGCATGCGCGCACACACACGCACACACACACGCATGCACCTAATGGGTCAGATTCATATTAATCAGGGGAGTCATTTCAAAACTCCAAATCAAGAATGCATGCTTTCCATTGGTCAACTATTGGTCATAGGCTTCGATATTTGCTATTTATTTTATTTTTTGGCACCTCAAGAATTAGCTGTTGTTTTATATATTTCCTTTTATTAAATATTATAATCAAATCAAATAAAAAAATACTTCCTTTCTGGTGTCTCGATTCAGACTAGTCAAATCATTCCAAATACAAAACTCTGATAAGACAATACACATTATTTAGCCTTATATACATCTGAGCTTGACTATAAAAATCACACATACACACCACACTTAGACATCATGGACCAACGTGCGCCATAAATCTAAGTTACTGTTAGCCATTGTGTCTGTTTCCTCCTTTTGTTGTGACAAATGCTCGGGCCAACTGATATGATCCATCAGATCCACAGGAGGCTGATAGGAGCTGTGTTTACTCAAGCACAACCCGGATTATTCAAACATGTCAGGCTGAGACACCAAGGCCGGGCTGCTGACAAATAAGAGGAGCTGGCCAGCGTTAGATATTTGTTGACTATATGTCACATAAGCTGCAATTTGTGTCTCTGCATCAATGCTTCATATCATGTACGGCATGTCTGCATATTTCAGTATTTGTGTGGACGGATTAAATTGAATCCCATCCACATCAACAGAAGTAACAAGTAAGTTTCTCCATTTCACATTGGCACAGGAAAAAGTAAACATGAGGATTTACATTGTTTTTAATGTAAACTGTTAAAGAGAAATTGAAGCTTGTGACAGCGCTCTGCCCGAAAGAACTTTTTTATGCCTTTTTGGATCTACACAAGGTCAAGGAATGAGATGGTGTGTATTTGGGTGTCTAGCTCTCCCTTCAGGGCCCTTTTGTTAAGCCACTGTCATGCACCTCCAGTCATCTGATAGAAACTAGTCTGTGTAGAGCGGGTGGCTACCTCTGCTTCTCCCGTGTGTGTGTGTGTGTGTGTGTGGACAAGCATTAATGCTTGTGCCTGTGAGTGTGTTTTCCACAGGGTAAGGCTTGAGATGAATGTGTGTTTGTCAGTGATGAATCTCCTAAATCTGTGAAACACTGGTGTCCTTGAACTTCAAGGTCTGCCATATGCTGTCCAGGACAGAGCCAGGGGATATGTGTGTAGGTGTGTGTGTGTGTGGATGGTGGATAGCGTAATGCCCTCAGGCAGTCCTCTTAGACCAGCGTGATGTCCGCTAGACGCCGTCTGTTTCACAGAGGTCATCAGGTCACTCTGGGAAGTCTGTAATGTTGCACTGACTAGCTTGATTAGGGGTGTTGATTTATCGCTTTATCTGGCACATTTGTTATGATGTGTCGTTTATGTTGGTGTTAATAACGACTCCATGTAGTGTTACAAACGACTATGTCAGTTTCAGTGCCTATCAAAATATTACACCTACTATTTAAATTGTATTTTCACAAGTATTAGACTGTGCTTCATCACATATTGACCATTTACACCATAACATTTCTGCAATTGTTTGTTTTCTTTTATCTCCCATTTTCTAAAAAGTTCTGATGACCTTGAATTTGACATATGTTTTAATAACAGAAAAACAAGCGATGAACGGTCAATTCATTGTACGAAGATGAACAAGAATAAACCTCTGGGAAATTCCATAAGATTGAGATTGCCTCTAATCTTTTTTAATAATGCTGAATCAAATTTTCAATTTTCTTCCTGGCTTGACCAAACGAAAAATAAAAGAACCCTCAGTCACGATAAGCTGTTCTTCATGGATTAGTCTTATTTACCCTCAGCCTATTCTGTCTGAAGTGTTTACACTTTCTACTTTCACACTCTGACTATGGAAAGTATATTGTAAAAGAAAAACGGCTTGCTCTTTGCAAAGCCTTTCTCCAACTAAGTCCTAAAATTGTGGGGAAAGAAAGGTAAAAAAAAAACTTAGGAGAGGTATCTATAACCAATGTCATCCATTTCCTCAAAAGATGGATGATAATGTAAGTTATTATTCAAACACCGGAGGGGTTTCAGAGGGCCGGGGAGACATTATTTAGGTATGAAGTGGGAGTGATATATACAATCAAATATTACAATTCGAAAAAAATGTTCTGTTTGATGTTCTGTTTGGACACTTCCATCAGCCAGCAGAAGCAACTAGTGCAGTGACAAGGATGTGATCCCCATTTGGTTTCCCACAAAATGTGTGAGCACTGCCAATTAAACTTGTTAGGACACGTTAAGAGCCATATAAAGCACTGGTTAAGTTCAGTGGTGCCTTAAACAGGTTTTTGACAAAGCATTTGACTGAAATCATATCAATATAATTTTAGGCTTGACCCCTTTTTTGTTGATACCCCTATAGGCCAATCCTTGTTACTGAATGCCCCTTTGCCAATTACGATATAATAATAATGATATTATCACAATGACATTTGCTATTCCTTGATGGAGAAGCAAAACCATAGATGCTCACAAATTGTACAGGGTTTAACTTTGAGTTGATCAAGTAAGTCATTAAATCGAAAAGAAAACTGCTTTCTTTGCCTGGCCATTAGCGATGCTCTGTAGGCCAACTTTAGCAAGCCATGCTCCTAGTTTGCCAGTCAAGGAGCGATAAGAAGCAACAACTTCACTTCTGGTCTTTAGTTCAGTTTCTGGCATAATATGACATCAAAGTGAGGGGGGATGCAACATTTAAAAATGTTAAAATCCAGGGCTGTTATGCATGAATTACCAATAACAGTGTAAAGTTAGCTAGTAATCTACCAAGGCATCAGCATACTACTGGTGATTTTCTTTTATACTTGATAAAAAAAATAACCATAACACATTGAAAGAAAAAAATATAATTCAATGGTTATTATAATGATTTCTAAATCTTAAGTGAAGAAGAAAATACATTTGTAGATCTCTTTTATAGCTTGTGGACAAATCTTGCTGGGTACTTTTCATAAACTTAGTTTCTAGTAAGACTCTGAAAAACCTTCATTGAAATGGCCGTGCCCTAACATTTTGGCCAACCCCTCAACAAGAATCAGAACACATTACCCCTAGACCTAAATGTGCAAAATGGAGGAGTAAGGGCTAAGTGGCAGAGGCAAGGAGTATATTGGGATTGAGCCTAGGTGCTGATAGAGAGTACATTTTTAGCATCATTATTGTAAACAAGGTCAAGTTTAGGGGTGGAATTCTAATCAGTGAATCAGTGAAAAAGAAAAAGTGACCCAAATGCTTCAAATGTAGCCTTGAATTCTCACTCTGCAACATTAGCCTGAAGAGGAATCTGGGGGTGATTTATATCTGCTGTACAGTCTATGTCTATTCATCACACCAATTTGTAGAGTTCCAAGGAGACCTGCTTTCTATTAATTAAAAGCTGTCACTGAGTGTGTCACCAACCATCCATTGACTCTACTTCACAGGGAGGAGACGACAGTGAGCAGATGAATGACAGTCTTTTACCTTTGAGAGTGAACTGGAAGGCTGAGAATCACAGTATTTTCTCTCTAGCTTTCTGTCTAACTGCAAAATAACCAGAGGTCCAGTGGGACCCAAAGCCCCATGAACATTATTGTTCCTTGCACAACAGCATCAACATCCTCTCAGTGATAATGTTTAATGCAAAACTTTGAATTCAAACTCTATTGCTTTTGTTTTGCACATTTATGACCATTCTCTAAGAAGAGGATGTCTCAGATACATTCTTGACCTGCAAAAATTGTTTTATTTTAGGTCGGTGTTGTTTTTTGTGTGTGTGTGTGTGTGTGTGTGTGTGTGTGTGTGTGTGTGTGTGTGTGTGTATGTGTGTGTGTGTGTGTGTGTGTCTGTCTGTTACATGCAGGCTACATGCCAAGAGGGCTGGCGGTAAAGTGGGAGGTATGGAAACAGCAGGTTTATTTCTCCTGAGTTTATTGTTTATATGGAACATAATTCAATTACTTGTCATCTCCTGTTTCAAGTCATGAATAATTGCTCCATGCACATGTATATGCATGCTAGTGAGTGTGTGTTTGCGTGTGTGTAAATGTATGTCTGAGGAAATGAATTACCAACAGTCTGTATGAGCTAATGGACTGCAGCCAATAAACACAGTGTTTAAGATGTCCACAAGCTGCAGCCATGTGCTAAATAGAATAATGGAATTGTCTTCTTTCTTGCTCGCTTTCTTTCTTTTACTTTCCTCAGCCTACTCAGCCTGCCTCTGTTACTTATGAAAAGAAAATAGCACTCAGACTTCGTTGTGCTGCCAGGTTTATTCCCTGAGCATGTATTGTGCTTGCTGGATAATTGTGGAGTCTTTTCACAAGAAAAAGTCAGATCCTTGGAGAATGTGTGTGCAGGCAAAGTTGCGTGCCAATGCAGATGTGTTTGCTGTGCATGTTATCAGTAAATGTACATGAACATACTGCAGACTGCAGCCTTTGTGATGGATACGTATAAACATCATGATGAGCTGAGCTTCTGAATTTCATTTGTAAAATGATGCATTCTCACATACGGCAAAGGTTTGTCTGTTTGGCAGATATCTATTTGTTGTCACAAAGATTTTTCCAAATCTGAAACAAAAATGATCCTTCTGACAGAAAGCCCTCTTGGTAAAATTCCCCTATCAGCCATTCTCACCTGCTTAACATATAACATTACCCAGGAGTGCAGAGATGCTTGTGTGCACCAGAACGATGCTCTGCCACACTTTTTCCCCAAATGAGAAAATTAAAGATTGCTAGTTCACATAATCCAACTGAATTTATGAGCTTAAGAGAGTCAATTAAAACAAAAGGAATGGTCAAAGTCATCATGTTGACATTTAAGGTGTGCTGATTCAATTATGATGTCAACTCTTGCATTGAGTAACAGACAGTAAAATATGCTTTTGGGTGGCACAGTGAATGTAACTATTTTTTCTAATTCTATGGTTTTCTTAGGTATCTACCATTTTATGGGAAAGTCTAATTTGTGATAAAAAACTAAAATATAACGTTAATTTAAATTAATGTATGAAAAACTTGCCATAGGAACTGTACCTACATACCTAACCTTCAAAATGAGCCACAACTTAACTGTGCATGTTCACACATTCATGGGCATCATAGGTGCGCTCCAGTGATTGAACAAATAGCAATACACCCCTGATTGTTAATTATTGTATAATGTTATGTTTTCTCTTCTTTTCTATTCTATTTTCAAATCATCCCATCTGGCCAGAGAACGCAGGATCATGATCTCCCAGGAAGAGTTGGAGGACACAGCGAGCAAAAAGGACATAGGGCTACTTTTATGGGACTACCAGCTTGCCACTTCTGTGACTCAGAAAGAGGAAGAAAAAGTGGATGTTCCATCTTTCCCTTTAATCTTTTAGACTAAAATCAGAATTTAAAATTCATAAGTTTAAACCTTGAATAAAACCTGAGTTTTTCTTTTAGGAAAGTTATGATTACAATGAATAAAAAGGGTATTTGAATATAAATGACTGCTAAAAATGGACAATATTTTTGTGTGTAAAGACACATTAGTATATATGACTGAGGGAAAATGTATTTCTCTAATGGTGAAAGCGTTTCAGAATCACTGAATGAAGAGATGAAGTTGAATGGGGTTTCGCTAATTAAATAGCGGCATTATAAATCCCTTTCTGTGGTACTCACTCTGCCTCCCCTTTCCTCTCTCTCTCTTTTTCTCTCTCTTCCACAC
Source organism: Plectropomus leopardus (assembly GCF_026936395.1). NCBI lineage: Eukaryota > Metazoa > Chordata > Actinopteri > Perciformes > Serranidae > Plectropomus > Plectropomus leopardus. Next base: position 14,116,981 of record NC_142185.1, on the reverse strand, counting down.
ACACTCACAATGGCACAGTGCTGCGTGTGCAGCAGTGCAAGAGGTCTCGGAGGCCTAATCTCTGAGCTAGCAAGGTACAGCCATAAAACTGACAGGCCAACTAATTATCCCAAAAATTACAACATCTTAATGTTCGCGCTCACAGCAATGTTCACCAGGAATCGAGGCTGTGTGTGCGAGTGTGCACATAAAGGCTTGCATATCTGCTTGTTTTTGGTGTGTGTGTGAGGGTGTTTATTATGCAGACAGCTGGAGGTGGTCTCCTGCATGTAGAGTAGAGAGGACAGATGTGTGTTGCGGCTCTTTGTTATGGTTCTGCACTGCTTACAATACACTTAATCTTAAAACAACAACAACAAAAGCAGAGGAGTTTTATTAAAGTTTAAAAACAAAAATCTACCATAGCAGCCTATTTTCATGACCTTTTTTCTGAGATTCTTGGAGAACATTTTTCATCCATTCACTTGCTTTTTTTCTCTCTCAGTTTGCTTCCTACCGCCTTCCTCTCCTTTTTTTGTCTGGTCTTTGTTGCATGTTGTGAGCCCCATGTAATCCTTTGGCTCTGTTCTTGTCTGATGTCTCATAATGTTCACAGCCATACCTAATCTCGCTGTTCTGTGATCAGCTGACTGAACTGAACCCCTCATCAGTCAGGATTTCAGGTGAGACAGAGGAAACAAAACATGAACCAAAAGAGATCCTTTGTTGCAGCAAACATTTGTTATGTATCTCTTATATGTGTTATATGTATGTAGAAAAGCAGAAAGACAGACAGACGCAGTAGCCACCCCCTCCTTCCACTCCTGTCAGCGGTAAGCCGGAGGTGAATGTAATCCCTGGGTTTCCATGACAGTAGATAGGTAGTGTGATAAGAACTGTGAAAATACCATCATCGATTCATCTCTGCTTAGGCTCCAATACCCTGTCGGAGAGCAGACACAGGATTACAAAAGGAACAAGAAGGGATTTTCCCCCATCTCATTCTGTTCCTCATAAAATACCACAATGATATGTCAAGCTACCGTATCACTGCCAGCATGGCTACTATAATAGTAAAGAAGTGTTGACATAAAAGTCACAACCATTGCTGGGGAAAGACTTGAACATTAAGATGCTGATATGAAGTAAAGTATACTCAGTGAGGCCCTTCAATAAAAAATGTACCAGCTTGTTACTCTTGTTTGTGTTTCTATAGCAATCTGGATTTAAGGGAAACTAGAGTCTGTTAAAATTAAATTAACTAGAGCATCTTGTGATGGGAAAGGCAGTTCTCACGTTTTCTTATGAAAAGTTATGCACCAAAATATGAACATATCCTACATAATTATGAGCCAGTCTTTTGGAAGGTTGTGATCACATGACCAATGCTCTGTCGGGAGTAAGGAAGGAAGTGTTCCTGGGCAGTCCAGTTGGAGGGCAGGTTGGGTGGTGGATGGATTTACAAAACATTTCATTTTTTCTGGACCTTGCTTGGATACCATTGTTTGGAACCATGTAAATTTTGAGTGAACTTTGACTCATTTTTTGTGTAAGTCTTAACCATGTTTCTTTTCCTATACATTATCACAGTAACTTTAATTGCCTAAAGCTAACGTCGATGACATTACTTTAATTACATAATTTTGATGTTATGTCATTTGTGGGGTAACATCTATGTCAGGCACACAGAGAACAGAACCACGTCACAACAACTCTGAGGCTGTTCAGGTAAGAGATAGTTAAGGTCATTTTTCATAGAAAACAGGTCAGACACACGAGTGGTCAGTGAACAAAGCAAACAAATCAGAAAAGGGCCACACTAAGGTAGGGTAAAAAACAGTCTAATACAAACAGGCATGAGAAAGCTATCTAATGCTTGCTGTGTGAGACAGACTGGCACAGAGGGAAAGGAACACACAGCTTATATACACAAGAGGAGGGGGAGGATAACAAGACACAGGTGTGCCAATCAAACACAGGTGAAACACATTAGGAGCACAGGCAATCACGCAAGAAAAAAACTTGACAGGATGTGGATCTGAAACAATAAAGACACAGAGATTATAAAATAAAAATAGAACAATATATTGACAAATGAAGGGGAAAAAAAGACCTGACAGAAGCATGACAGTTTTGTTTTGTTTTTTTATAGGATTTTTCATTCATTTTGCAGAGGAGTTTTATCTTTTAAAACAGGGCTGCAATCAGTGACGTACGAGTGCTCTGATGACTTTTGGGGCGTCACTGTACATGATATGTAGATCAATGATTGTTGCCCAGTTGTGCATTTCCTGCCTGGCTCTCATTTTGGTAGTATGGTCCACAGTTTGGAGTGGCTTACGCTGGGTACCTTCGTGTTCTGCACCAATGCTGTTTTGTCTCTTTGTGTCTCTACCCTTCCATGTATTTTGTTTCAGGGTCTCTGGATATACAACCTATGCTCCAGTCCTTGTCTTCGCATAGACTGGTTTTACTTTAATGTTTTTGACTGTTTTTGTAATGCAAGTGGTTTGGTGAAGCTATCCAGGACACTTGAGTGTTAATGGTTTTGAGAGCAGAGCAGATGACTGTCTTGATTAGGAATCAAATAATAGCAAAAAACTGCATGAGCATCCTATTTCTTAACAGAGCAATTTCAAATCTGTCTGAAACTTTTTTTTAGTCTAATCTGAGTCTCCTGATAATTACCTGGGGTGTTGTCATCAATACTACAAAACAAATAACCCTTTGCTTCTGCCGCAAGGATAATACAATACACATAGAATATCAGCACCCTGAACCTTCGAAGTAATGTTTCTTAATAAAAAAACATTCCAAGTGAAAAACATATTGGGCATTCACGTATTTTGATGGTAAGTACGGACCCCATATCAGTCTAACTGCAGCATTTACTTTTTTTGATAGTAAATTGCAATAGAGGGACAAAAAGAAAAGAAACTTCTCTGTTTCCCCTTTTCATATGCACACACAAGCACATACACACACACACACACACACAGCAAAGAAGCGGCAGGTGTGAGTCAAAGAGTTAATGCCTTAAGGTCATTAACTGTGTCCCTGATTAGTTAGTAAAAAAAAAAAAAAAAACCTAAACCAAAGCCAGTAAGAGTTCATCGGGAATATGAATACTGCATGAGAGCCACGGAACAAAAGGTTTCAGGGCAAACTTCTTTTGATAGTCCAATTCCTTCTAGTGTATTCATTTTTCTCTAAAGTACTACACACAAAGACAAACTTTTTCTCACTGTCAGGAAAGTCCAAGTCTAGTAATTTTGCAAGAAAAGATGAGAGGAGAGAATGGAGATAGAAAGACTGATGAATGGAGATTGGCAAGAGATAGGGAGGGGTATAGAGAGTTGAAGAAAGATGGACATCTGGGTCACTGTGATGGAACGGTAGATTGATTCGGAACGAGTTTGGGGAGTCTCTACAGGTCAACGGCACCATCTATATTACTGTCCCAGACTATTCATCTCATCCACTGATAAACTATCTTGTCTGGTCACTGGAGAGAACAGAAGAGAAGGGAAGACAAAAGAAGATAAGCAGGTAAAAAGTAAAGTTAGCATGAGTGAAATGAAGGGGGTGATTCGAGTGAAGGATGTCGAGAACTGTAGACAGATGATAACTTGTGAAAACAAATATAATTTTCTTTATAATTGTTAGCCAGAGATGATGGGTTTGACTTTTCTCACCAGTGCAATATGGAAATACAGTATGGCAATACAGGAAATACACCAGCGAAATTTCCATATCATCACAATGCACACATGGTCTGGTTGGGTTGCTATATTCCATTTTCATTAATACTACTACTACTACTACTACTAATAATAATAATAATATTTCCTTCAATTCCAATAGGGACCTGCCACTGTTCGATGCTTGGGCCTGAATAATAAGAATCACTTGCATTCCAGTAGGGTCCTTGCACCACTTTCAGTGCTTGAGGCCCAATTACAAAAGACCACAACCTGTATAAATGTAGTTAAATGGGGAGAAGGTAATTCTGTTAGGTGGAGTAGGTAATTCTGTCTGGTAATATATCTATCAGAATAGACCAAAACCTATATAAATATAGTTAAATGGGGAGTAGGTTATCCTGATAGATGGGATAGGTCATTCTGTCATGTACAAATAACTATTAGACTAGACCACAACCTGTATAGATGTAGTTAAATGGGGAGTAGGTCATTATGATAGGTGGAGAAGGTCATTCTGTCAGGTAATAAAATTTCTTACAGAATTAACTATTTCCAGTATACATATTATTAAATATGGAGTGGCTCATTCTATAAGGTACAAATATCTATTACAATAGACTGCAACCTGTATAAATGTAGTTAAATGGGGAGTAGGTCATTCTGATAGGTTGAGTAGGTCATTCTGTCAGGTAAAATATCTATTACAGTAGATCACAACCTGTATAAATATAGAGAAATTGGGAGTAGTTCAAGTGGCTTACATTAACCTCAATAAACATAAACTACATAAAGCAATTTGACCCCAAAGCTCATGCTAATGCTAGCTGATGTAGCTAGCCTGTTGTGTGACCAACATATAACAGTAGTGCAAGTGCATATCAGCTACATTAGCAGTCTTCAGAAATCAAATTAACAAGATGTTTCCCAAATTTGGTAGCAATCTAGTTATGACTTTTAGGTGTGACATCAGTTGGAACAACGGATTTCATTTGTTTTTGCAAGCAGACATTCCCTAACATTCAGGCCTCGATCATTTTTTCATCTTTCAAAAGATGATGACACCTGAAGGGAGGTGTGGCACACACATAACGATAAATTAGAGAAACAGAAGAAGGCATGGCCTGTTTTGTCAGTGTATGTGTCAACGTAGATGGCACATACAGATAGAGGATGTAGATGTACTATGGGAAATAGTAGAAAAATGATCAAAGTTCAACATCAAACGCAAACCCATGGAGATACACAGAGATGGCAAGAGTAGCTATACTGAAAAGACATTGATAGACGAGTGTACAAACACACAGCACAGCAACAACAGGTGTATCTGAAGTGTTGCTCCAGTAGCTACTGTACTATTCTCGGATATAGCGCTCAGATAAAAAGATGAGGGCATCCCAGGGACAGAAAAGAAGGAGTGGAAGAGGGCAGGTGGAAGAGGGCAGGTGGAAAAGTGCGATCACATGAAAAGAGAAGAGAACTGACTGTGGTTGATCAAACACTCTGGCTTTAAAAGTTTCTTTTCTATTGATCCAGTCTTGTGTATCACACTATTCTACCATTGTATTACATGTTTTTCTTGTTTTTGAACTAACTCCATGTGTCAAAGTAGCCAGCATCCCCACAAGGGAAGAGTCCTTGTCTGCACCGGCCACGTGACCTTCTTCTCTCACACCTCTATGACAAAGGATTGTATGAGTTTGCCTCTGTGTGAATTGTTGGTGGTGGTGAAGAGAGTGAGTAAATTAGTGTGGGAGCAGGTGGTTAGATGGCAAGCTGAGAATGTGTTGCAGGTGTGCGACTGTCATCATCATCATCACATTCGCAAGACTATACGGCACAATCTTCTGTTGGCACATCCTTTATCCATGAGAGGGGCCAAGGGAAAGGGTAAGGAATAAAGTGTGTGAAAAAGAGAATTACGCTTTCCTTCCCAGTGGTATCACACAGCGATGTTAACATGACAAGCGAAGGAATTATCTACAGGTAGGACTCAGTTGTAAAATGGTTTGTTCTTGCAAGTGATCATTGACCTAGCCTTTTGTTTCACTATTAACGATTATTCAGCGTGTTCTCACTCTGAACTTCGTGATTTCTGTGTAAGACACCAATGCCAAAAGCCATCAGTTGGCATCAGTTTGTTATGTGGCTGGATGGCACCTGCCGTAGCAGTGTGATACATAGATGTGTGGTGTCAGCTGATAACACAGCCGGGCAGTACTTGTCGCGGCTATATGAAATGCCACTGGACAGTGTCAGGTTGAAATAGTGCCAGTGCTGATGCACTATAAGGAGCTGGAAGGCGGGCATTGGATTCCGGGAGTTGGAAGGCAGGGCAGGGCAGGGGTCCAACAATCCCTGGACTTAAACCCGAGAGCCCAGTGTTTGCTTCCCATATGTATGTGAGCCAAACCAGGATGTTTTTTCTTTCTAAACTTAACCACCCCTGCCTTTGTTGCCTAATCTTAACCATGTGCATTTGTTGACATCCTGGCATTGGTTGCTTCGTGCTTTGTTGTCTAATCATAACCATGTGCTTTTGTTTGTCTCAGCATTTGAAGCGGCATCGTGGAACATCACCAGCAGACACATGAGGACATAGAGCATAATATGTAGATATGGAAGTCCACTGACAAAGCAGCGATATGTGACAACTTGGGATGACAAGGTGCTAGATCATCACATTGTGCAACTTCGTTTAATGCCATGGTATTTTTTGGCAGTGTACATGACTGTGCACTTGTTTTTTTCTCTTGTGTGCTTTTAATTAGATTGTTGTCATCAAGTTACATGGCCATCCAAAGCCCTTACTTTTATTGAAAGAAATGACTACACAGACAGTATTAAAACATACAATTTAACAGCACTTTGTTTCATAATCTGCTAAATAAAAATAGAACAAAAAAGACTGTTGATAGTGTTTTTCAGGTCACTCTCAGTTTGACAATGACATTAGATGTAATTTAAAGCCAGTCTAATCAATATCTCTAAATTAACAATGGATCAAGTTATGTAAAATGTCAAAGAGGTCAGTTAATCATGTACCCTGCAGTTTCCCTCAGTTCTACAGAGTGTTTGAACCATATTTAACTCATTGTTTTGGTTTTACTGCCTGCAGCATTGTTGTCTGGTTTACTTTCATGGCTCTCATCAGCCTCATTTTCAGCAGCAGCGGGCAGCTGTTTTCAGCAAAAAAAAAAAAGCTTTGATAAACACATTGTATTGTGCCTGCTCAACACCAAAGAGCAGACAGAAAATGTAACCGTCTAGCTGGTGAGTTAGGTCAACAGTGAAAAGCCAGATGATTCTCAGGGGAGTTGTAGGCAACCAAAAACAAGTAGCCAAAATAACTGAAATATATAGTAATGTTGCCTTATGTCTACAAGTAAATAGGCAGTTGTTTGCCAACACTTAGTACACAATTACAACAACAACAGTGTTGTTTTTATAATTTGTCCTGCTGGCCCCCATGTGGCAAAAAAATATAATGCTGCAATTCAGCTAAAACTAAATCAAGTTACTGGGTATTGATTAGTTAATGACATTGAGCCTGAAATATTCAGTGAAGGCTATTACATTATCAGTTCCTTATGTTGGACATGAAACATGAAGTCAAAAACAGAATGAAAGTGGATTTGTGCCTGGATGTGGAGCATTTTCATCAAAACAAACAGTCCTGCAGCCATTAAGCCAACAATGTAGTAAACTGGCATTGACTCAAAACAACTGCACCCCCTGCTGAAATTTTATGTCCAGTTTGTGCAAAGAGGCAGTAAATGTGTTCTTTAACGTTAGATATGGGACACGTGCTGGCCATGACTTCAATGGAAAGATGTTTCTAGGAGAGGAGAGTTTGATTTAATTTCTGGAAATTAATGTGGAAACTGTTGTGAGACAGGATAACCCTCAAGTCTCAAGTCACCATGTTTTTGTTTGTTTAAAAAAAAAAAAAAAAGGGTGTGACTCACAGGTAACTAAAAAAATGTACTTAGTAGAGTGCAGGCTGCTGCCAGAGCTAATCCCAGCCACTCTATACAATAAATGCCATACAGCTACACACAGTAGAATAGACCCTCCTCACTGCCTAACAATCAAGATGACAGCATATATAACCAAAACTTATTTTGTATGCATTTTCTTGAATCGTGTACCACACCTAACAGGTATGGAATTATTCTAAATTAAAATGAGACCGAACTTTTCTATGGATGTCAGTTTTTGAACCCTTGACAAATGCCAAATTATGGCCTACAGCAAACAGTAGGGCTTCTTGTTTTCAGCTGAGAGAATTTCCAGAAATGCCTTTTTTGCAATGCTTTTGTTAGAACAGAGAAGAATTTGTAGTGCAAAAAAAGTTTTGAGTTTTTTTTAATTGAATACGCATGTGTTGCCTTTATCTTAATGTCAGCTCTTTACTACAGTTATAGCCCTCAATGGTGTATTTATAGATGACACAGTTATAACCATATTAGTATACATGGGGGATTGATTGCTACATAGCTCATACCAAAACATCAGACACCTAGGCACACACAAACACAAGCCCATTTGGACCTGTTCCCAGTTGCATAGTGGATTAATGGCTTATTGCCGACATTTAGTACTTTGTGTCTATGTGTGAATATGTGTGTTTCCTCAGTCTCCTGCCTATTTCCATATGGCTGTGCATGTGTGCGAAATGCAAAAGACTCTCTCTATGTGATGTATGGTTTGGGGACGATAATCCTGTGTTATGAATGAGGAGCACGGAGAGTAATTTATTGTGTTTGCTTTGTGCACCCCAAGTACATTTTCTCTCCAGCACAATCCAAAACCAGACAGATGACAGAGTATCCCTTCTCAGTCTCTCTTCCTCTCTCCAGCAGAGATCTTTCTTTTCTACCCTCTTGCTTCTCACTCTGCTTCCTTCACTAAAGACTATTTGTCATATAAATTTGGGATAATGGATCATGCTGTGCTGGAATGACAGATGATTCAACACTGGAGGTATGAGTATATAGTTGGCATGTCGAAACTATTGCATTTGAAGATATTTTTCATAAATATGTCATACATGAATTGCACAGTATACCTCCATGGGTGAGTATGTGTATGCGTACGTGTGTCCAGTATGTGGGACATAGGATCATGCTGGTAACGAGGACCTTGGGGAGTGTGATCGTTACACATGAGTTTGATTGAGAGGTAGACTAGAACATGGACCATAAATCACCATCAAACGTCTCCTATCATATATAACTTTTTTATTAGACTTTCCCATGAACTCCTGAAGGAAACAAGTGTGTCGTTATTTAAGAGCGTTATCTTTGTCCAAGAGATCTGCTGTACAAGAATGAAGTGATTGAAAAAGCAGGATTTAAGAAACAGCACGGTAACATTTTAATATTTTAGATGGATGTTTGCATTGAAGTGAATTATATAAACTGTACTGAAGCAAAAAAATAACAGGCATATGTATACTGTAACAAAGTAATCAAAATATTACCTATTTAAATGCCATTTGCTTAAAGTCTCACTGCAATGATGGCAATAACTTACAGTATATTGTATCTCTTGTGCCTACAGTGTTCGGATGATATGATTTTTTTTCAGTATTTTATTAATTTTTCAGCAAGACATTTACATAAATTGACATCAAGTCTTTTTTCACTGTGACAGGTTATAGTTCATCACTGTGTTGGTTATGTTATGGCATAATCCATCCACCACCTAGAACCTACCTCTCTATGTTGAGTTTATCTCTAATCGACTCCTGTCTTTACTTCTGTTAGTGCACTGGTCACATGATCACAGCCTTCTTAATTGTGTGGGCTATTTACAGATTGTGGGCTCATGACTACGTGTGTTATGGATGTGCCTCTGTCGGTGCTGCCCCCTCCTCCTCCTCACAGTGTGGAGTGATTGACCACACCTGTGCTTAATCTACTGATTTCGGAGCAAGCAGTACATAAGTTCTGAAGAAGCAAATAGTTGGAGCCAGTGGGGCAGCGTGGTGGATTGGGTGCTGTGTGTTGGAATGCAGACTGAAGAAACTAGTGTTGTAGTGCGGTAGAACTGGTGATCCTTACTCCCTTTTGGAGGAAGGGCGTAAAACTTTTGGTTGAGTTGTTTATTTAAAAACACCTCAACAATAAATGTTAAATTAAGTGGCCCTTTCTTTGTTTCTTAAAGAAAGTAGTTTTTGTTACTAGTAATGTTACATTTTTTAAACATTTTTTGAACACTTTTATTACCTTGGTTTTATAACTAAATCACAGCTTTTGTTTATGCACTAACTTCCCCTTGCCTTTTTCCTTTTTCCCTGGTTTAATTCTATTGTTACTCCCTTCATCCCCTGAAGCCTTATCTGGGAATGTAACAGTGGGTTACATACAAATTCTGCTGTAATACTTTTGGTAGGTATACATGCAAACAGTGTACGAGAACAAGCCAATATGAGCAACAGTCACTTTTTTCTTCTTCCTTTTTTCACTACATAAGTACATTTTGTGTTATCTTTTATTGTGACATTAGATCTATTAGTATTAAAAATTTTCAATAAAAATAATATAGCAATAAAACTGGGGTTTGTGATCACACCAGAAGTGGTTCACTGACTATACTTGATATTGAATATAAGGTTGATAATTTTCTCAAATTATAATTGTGTCCATTAAGTATTCCACCCATCTTATAAACCCACCAACACACTATTGAAAGCTGTGGAAGGGGTCGCACCTGCCGTGGGTTTGTGAGCCTTATGAAACACGTTCGGCTGTCTTTGACTTGAATTGATTTGCCGTGACATCTGGATGCAATATGAGATTGCAGACACATGCTGGTCATTGCACTTGGGTAGTCATGCTTGGACAAGCACGCACAAATGCATACACACGGACTGTTACCGTTCACACGGTTACGCTATATCTCTCTCACACACACACACGCACACACACACACACACACACACACACACACACACATATACTGTGTGTCCTTACTTGTGAGGATAATCTATCAACTCTATTCCTTGCTATGTGCATTACCTTAATGCTTATTTAAACCATTAAGTAGCATATGGTAAAACACAGCTAAGCACAGCAGTAACTTCACTTGATACAGTTAAGGGAAGATTTTACAGAATAGAGAATGTTGGATATTTAATAAACAAAAGCCTGCAGCAACTTTTGATCAAAAATGCCTCTAAGGGAAAACCAATTTCTAAATAAAAAACATTAGAAATTAAAGATGGATTCATTTAAACATTTCCATTTTAAACCTTTTGCCTTTAATAAACCCCTAACGCCTTCAACAAAAATGATCTCACATCATAAGAATGTTTCCACTCCTAAATCTCAAATTGGTTCTCACAAAGATAGAAGTATAAAAACACACGCACACACGAAGAAACTTGTGCTATTCAATCCTTGCCGTCCTGTTTTAATTTATGGCAAAGAAGTCTGCTCCAGACATCGGTTCCAATTCCCCGTCCCCGCCTCTCTGGTCGGCTCCCACTGGTGTCTCATCATCCATCAGCGGGGGCTGAAGTTGAAGACGACACCCAACTGGGGCATAGCAAGACACCGCGGCTGTGTTTCCTGTCAAACACACCTCTGAGATCTCTTTCTAAATCCACTACATTTCTGTGCATCATTGCTTTGCTCTTAGTCTTGTTCTCTTGTGACTCTTTGTCATTTTGGGCCTTCTTGCTTTAGTAGCTTACTTTGTGATATCTCACTTCTCTGCCTCCATCTGTTGTCCTCCTAATCCCAACTAGTCTGGTTTTTGTGACAGAATGCTACATAGCGCATTTTGGCACATGCAGATTTATCAACTAATCTGATGAGACATTTTGTAAAGACGTGAAGCAGTGATGCATTATGCCTATTTTTAGAGGATCATTTAAAGTTAAACCTCAGCTGCTGGCATCTACTTTCAGAGGTATAATGATATCAACAAGACATGCTCCAATCAGAAGACAACCAACTCCTATGTTACTGACTCCATCGTCTACATGAGACAGGCCTCCCATGCTTTCCTTTTTGTGGTAAAGGAGCACTTTACACAAGTATCTGCTTTAAAACCACAGCGAGATTTTCTGTATACCTACCTGCTATTTAAGATTTTACAGCATCAGACAATTTAGATTCCCAATTTGGACATATCCACAAGTAATCAGTGATGTAGTATATATTTAACAAGGGTGACCTTTCTTTTAATTTGCAGAATTGAGTTTCCCTTTAATTTTTATGTATGTGACATCTAAAACATATAGAAGATTGTGAATCTAGAGATGAAGCTAAATTTCACATATGGGCCATGATATTTCTACTTAAAAATCACAGACTGTATAAATGTCAATTTTATTTATATAGCACATTTAAAACAACCGTAGTTGTTTGAGTGCTGAACAATCCTAAAACCAAGGGACAAACCAAAAATAATGGATGTAGCTACACTGATGTCACCCACTGGTTTGTGGACTGCCATTTTGAAGTGAGTTCAGCATTTTTTTTTAAATTTTTTTTTTGCACCAGGCTAATTTCTGATTTAAATTTGGCATTTTAACACTGGGGTCCAACATGTTCTCACCCAAATATTGCAACTTCACAGTGCACTTAAATACCACTGCATCTAAATATTGTGTTTTAGGTATCCCTCTGTGTCGGCTCTTTACGTTCTGCTACAGTGATGTCAACAAATGCACATGGTGGGATGACGCTGCATATCATTATGTTTAGGCTCTTAACTAACGCACACGCAGGCACCGATGATTATGTTTAGACAACAAAGTCACAGATGGTTAGGTATTGGGGAAGGAGGCTTATGGGTAGGTGTAGAAATAAACTAATTCAAACAGGAAGTGAAAACCGGACTCCTGCATCAAAGTGCTGGTTTGATCCACCCATCCACCTTCTCCTCCCAGCCGCCCTATAGGTGCCCTCATGCTCTTTGTATTACTTTGTTATCGGCAGCATTTCCATCTGACACCATCCTGCTGCGGCTCATGCTCATACATTCCTGCAGGTGTCTTCCGTCCATCCATTAGTGTATAACAACACTGTGACTGGTCCTGTCCAGCAGCGTTTAATAAGCATGCAAAAGGTGCCTTTTAGCGTCACACTCCTATGCCAAAAGCACTTACAAATGATGTGTTATTCTACAAGTTTGGAATGAGAACTGGCTTAAGGGTCTATGGAGACTCTCTGATGTTGTTTTGGAGCCTGCCTCAAATGGCCATTTTAGGAACTGCAGTTTTTGGCTTTTGCGTTGGCTTCATTTTTCAGCCTTTGAGGTTGCCGCTTGGTGAAAACCCAATAAGAAAACTTTGTTTTTATCATGATATGTGTTCATAACTCTCCATTTGACTTCGCACTACATCTGCATCAATTCAGTGGAAATAAACATTTCATTTTATAATATTCTGGCCACAAGAGAAATGTATTAATCTCTCAGATGTTTCCTCCTCCCTGCTGGGACTCTCCTACATCCTGTCATCTTTTCAGTGTGTGTGTACGGGTGTGTGCTTATGTGTCTGTCTGATGATGATGGTGATGATGATGATGTACGATGTGAGTGTTTCAGTTTTCCATGTGGCAGATGACAGACGCTCTACACAGCACTTGCTACGAGTTTCCTGCATTCTCAGCTGTTCGATACCCAAAAGCCGAATGTAAACCATCTTTTTCTTACCCAGGACACACACTCACAGATGTGCAGAGGCACACACACACACACACAAACTGCTAACACGCACACACACAAGTCCAGCATGATTTCCTCCTTCTTTTTTCCTTTGAATGTAGGCCAAATGTTAAATGAAATCTGTGATAAGAGAATCTAAGATGTGGCTGTATATGTGTTAAGACGCCCCCAGCACTTTGTAACGCACGGACAGAGGCACATCACCATTCATTTATTTTAATTGCTCTCCACCTGCTATGATAATCAGGACTTAAATAGAGAAATTTCCATTTTCAATTAACAACTCCAGCGCATACGTGTGGGAATGAGGCCCACCTTATTATGAAACTGAATAATAGATATTACTCCCTCACTCCTGCGTATTTTGCTCTGTGCTGCAGAATCTCAAATATTAAAAACAGTAGTATGAATTCTGCATGTAATGGTAAAGAAGCAATGGGTTACTGTTTGTGATATGTGGCTCCAAATCATACCTCACTCTTTGAATTGAATGTTTCAATAATAATAATAATAATAATAATAATTAGAAGAAGAAGAAGAAGAAGAAGAAGAAGAAGAACTAAATAAATAACACTTTGAACTGTGCATTAATGTTCAGCCAGTGCCTACATTGGTATTTTTGTATATTGTGATGTCTAAGCTAAACGGTTATGTAAGTCAATACACCATGATAATGGATCAAAGTATTGACATTGCATCACAAAAAAACTACAAAACTCTGACACATGATGTTCTGATGTAAAAACTCTGTTTTTAAAAAAACAAACAAAAAAAAACAACATACACATTGATCCAAAATATTTTATATGTGGAGACATAAAATATTTCCAAATTTCATATTTGAACTATTACTATTACTACTATTTACTCATTGTTATATGCTCATTTTTACAAGCAGACTGTTTGTGAGCTTTGTGATTGATTCATTATTCATCCAACTGGCACCACTGAGTGTTTTTGCAACGGAAGTTACACAGCGCAACAACATCATTACAAGTGCACAAGGTGATAAGACAGAGGCCTCAGTGTTCTGCTGCAAAAGGACTAAATAATAGTAATTCCAGCTAAATACCACATTTGCACAACATGTAAGATAAGGTAATGTAAGGTAATGGAATTATGACCAGGAAGACAAAAGTCTTAGCTTTCTGGCGCAAAAAGAATAAATGCTCTATCTATTATGGTTCTTATTTTTGAAATATTTGAATAGAATCATGCAAACAATGACAGGCATTTTTTAAGACTGAAATCATTCTGTTGAGTTTACTGTAAATCCCCCTTTATACTGATGCCAGTCCATTTAATATTTTTGGTGAAATGTATCTCTTGGTGACTGTTTTCTATTATTCATTCTTCGTTTGTTATTTTACATTAACTGAATTCTAATGCTTTTCCATTGTTAGGTCTGTGGACATTTAATCATGAGTTTCTTTAATGCACCAATCTTGCATTTCATTACAAATCCAAAAAAAGAAAAACAAAGAAAGCTGAAAAGGAAAGCCATTTTCAGCTCATAAAAACAGGGGCTCTTAGAAGTTCTGGATTCAAAATAATTAATGCAAATTCAACCAGTTTCTGTAATATTTGCAAGAGCTTGCAATTTTGTTAACGCAATGTTTTTGCCATAATTGTATGATTGTTATGCTTTATCACAAGAGCACCAGATTCCACCACATTTGAGGAGTTTTATCCATGCTTCAAGCTGAAAGTTATTAGTATTATTTTAAAACATTACCACAACAAACAGAATAAAATTAAGTTGTGACACAATTTAAAAATAAAGTCCATCAATACATCAATAGAAAACTGAATGTAATTCACAAAATATATCCTTAAAAAACTAATAAAACAAATCTTCTCTGTGCTGTCTGCATTCAGTTCTTTTTTGTCATTCCATGTTTGGTTTTGGCCCAACTCCAGCCCTGCCAGATATTCTTTCTCTGCTTCAGTTTTTCAGGCTTCATTTGATACATGTAGTAGAGATTTTGGGGGCACTCACAAGACTTCCAGAAGCCTCTGTGATCTTACACCTTTCTGCTTTCCTAAATCTGGATTTTTGCAGAAGCATCATACAGCCTTAAAGGGAGCAGCAAAATATCTGCTGGAGACCTCTTCCTGGTAGGTGTGATTGCAGACATTTTAAGATCAATGATAATCTTTGGCTACTCTAAGACTCCCTGGATTGAGGACTGTGTGTGTGTGTGTGCGTGTGTTGGTGTGTGTGGCGTCTGTCCCTATAGAGATCATTAGCAGTGGAGCACCCTCTTGGTCAATACTACTCCTCAGTGCACTGCTTACTAGGCCCATCTTCGTGTCTGTGTAATAGAGAGGAAACTAATTCACAGGATTCCCAGATGTGTTAGACAATAAAATGTACTACAACACCCAGGAAACTGTGAGATCACTGGAAGGCCTTTAGGGGCAGAATTGAGGTCCTTTTACACCGCCTGATATGGTATTCCTACTCACTGCGGTGTAAAGTTCAAACAGCAGTCTGATGTAGGGTTTGAGGCAGGCAATCCAGAGATGCACAGGGGCTGTGAGTGAAATGTGAAAGCTGATACTCACTTAAAATTGTTATGATTGAGATTTACCCTAAACTGCATGGACAATCCTTTGAATCAGAGTTGGATATAGGGCATGCAATCACAGTGAGTTGGCTCCCAGCTGGCTCTGTACGCCAATATAACATCAAAAAGACTTTAACTCTTGCATCAGACAGATGTTTAATTTTGATTGGAATGAAAACCAGGTTGACAACATTTTAAATATCTAACAATGTCAGAAGTCCATGTTGTGCAGAAGTTAACATCATGACCTTTTGCACACTTTGGGTTTTGTTTCATATACCTTAATACTAAATGATGTTATTCTACATCAAGATAACATTGGCAAGAGATGTTTAGGATTTTTGTGATTTAACAACGCAACTTAAAACTACAAAAATATGATTGTGTCATCAGTATTCTGCTTCAAACTGATGTTAGCATTTGACATTGACATTGCATTTGAGTCACCCAACATCACAACTTAAATTCAGTCAGATATCAACATCTAACAATATTGGTGGCCAGCAGGGCTGTCTTGATCAAAATGTTGCAGAATTTTAGGTTTCGCAGATTTAAAATCAAACATGAATGACAACTTTTATTTTAAGATACGCCAAGTAATAATATGAATTTTTCTTTTTTTTGTCTCCACACACTTAAAAACAAAACACAGAATGCACATCACTTTGTTGAGTAATATGTTCCTTGAATGGTCTCTAGTTCATTTTGAGTCAGTCCCAGGCGCACTGTTCTGGTGCTGTAAATACTCCACACAATATGTGTATTAATCCGCTGCTGAAAAAAGTCCCCCACAAATGCACTATTTACCCCTGTTTAGATGAAATTAGATAAAATCTGCAGTGTCCAGCTGCTTTTGGAATTATTCAGTTAAGTTTATGTTTTTTTAAATTGAACTATTTGTGGCCAATTTCGAAATTCACACCTTTTCAAAAAAGAAAAGTATTGCGAGATAGATTAGTATATTGTTTTACATTTTTTAACAATAAAAATAGAGAACAAAACGTTAATATTTGACACCCATGTTTATTCAACCAAATCAAATTTAAAAGCTATATATTTAAATTTCTTTTACTAAATGTATTATATTTATGTAAAATACATATTTAATTATTCAATCAATAATGTTTTCAAATAATACATTTTACTCCATATTTTTTTAACTAATGCACAGAGTAACTGTCTTTTTATGATTGCACAGTCACTTGGGTTCCCCTGCATTCACACACACACACACACACACACACACACACACACACACACACAAATGGATTATACCATTGTAGTCAGTACTACACCAGCCAAGTTGGCCTCTGTTTTTTTTTTTTTTTTTTTTTTTTTTTTTTTTTCAGAAGGAAGTTTTAAAGAATACGTGAAGTGGAAGTACAACAAGTCACGGTACAGAAGGACAGACACAGAGACAAGGAGGGCATTGTAATGACTAAATCCATCACTGTGACACACACCGGCACTCTTCATGGATCAGAGGCTTTAAGTGCCGAGCTATGGTGAGTTCAACAATAATACACAATACAATACCAACCAGGGAGCTGATTTATTATGGTGCTGACCCACCCCCACGCTGCTTGTAGGAACATAACCTTGAATGTGTTTACAGTATGTGTGTGTGTGTGTGCAATCTTCTTTGAATGGAGCTGGTAATGAAATGTAATGGCATTTCCTCACGCAGTGATGATTTGGATGAATAGGACTATACAGAGGAGTGCGTCTGTACCAGCTTTCATTTTCTCTTAACCATAGAATTTGCAGTGCAAACACAAACCAGTGTGTAGCACAATCTCTCTAGGAGAACTTACTTAAAGTGTCTAGCACACAGCTCAAAGTCAAATATAATGGATGCATTTGCGCCGTTTTCTCCGTCAGGAGGAATACAAATTTAGTGCAGACTGATATCACATTCACAGGATTTAATTCTATTTATTTATTTATTTATTTTTTTTTTACTTGTTACCATGTCTCTGTCTGTTTAAGAAAAGAAAATAGACGTAAGGAAGGAAAATTACCAAGAGAACGAATTTTTGTTTGGCATTCTAAATGTTCCGTCATAAAAGATCAGGCAAACCAGTGCCACCATATCAAAGGTTTTTTGTCATAAAGAAGACTCCCTGCTGCTCAGCCACAAAACACCATCATTATCTGTCAGGGTTAAATTATTTCCATGGGACATGTGCAATTAGAGTTCATCTAAAAATATCTGCACTGTTGTGAAGGGGAACTAAATTTTCTTTGGTCTGTAAACAGATTCATTTAAATCTTGCAATTACATTTTTAAAGATTTAAAGTGCCCCCCCACCCGATGATCTTTTGTTATTGATGGTATAGCTCTGTCTCATAGAAATTACATATATATACAATTAATTAAAATCAGCAAATAACTTTTTGAGGGTAACATTATGCTGAACATTTTTTATGTTTATTCATCAACATGGTGAGGAAATGTTTGTAATTAAAGTGCCCAGCAAGTTAACAAAATGTTGACACTAATTAAATTAGTGAAATGTTTTCTGACAACATATTTAATTTATTTTCTGCCAAAACAGGCAATTTTACAAAACACTTGAAGTGACTGCAGCATTATGTTGTTGTTTTTTTAATATCACCTTTTTTATTAACATTTAAGCAAAATCACATTCTTTCTCCAAAGTGCATTTGCTGCCGCAGCATGCTGTAACTATAGACAGGAGTCTGACACAAACCCTGGAATTTGGTGTCTCAGTCCTGCAAATTATAAGTCTCCAATACATCCCAAATACCTCCCTGAAAATCTAGTACAGTACATCAATTACATTCTCACAATGACTTGATTATAAAAATAGTTTAGTGATATACACACTGTTTTATTTTCTTCTTTCACCAACTAAAATTTTCTTTGAATCTTAAAATTTGCAAATCATTTAAACCATAACCAACCTATGAAATGTGTTCTTTCATGGGAGCAATTAATCGGAATCAAAGTACAATATGTTGCCCCCATACAGCTATTACTGGTTATAATACAGTAAATAGTGCTGATTCTGAACTGCTGGGAGAGAAGAGCAAGTAATACATTGAGTCTAGACCCTCCCTCCTGCTTACTGGATTCAACTCCGTGATTTCTCTACTTAAATCAAGGCGAGCAATAGAGTGTACGGCGTCTATTCGAAGCCTGCACACATTAACCTTTTAACAGGGATCCCTCAACAACAGGATGTTGTATTGAAAAGGCAACTTAATTGCATGCAAGGATGATGAAATTCAATATAGAAGTAAGCAAACTGAACAACTTTATTGTTCATTATAAATGAAGTAATAAATTAGCTTTATATTAAAAACAAAAAGATCTGGAAAGTCTGCCTGTTAAAGACTACATTTTGAAAAAAAAAAAACTAAACAAAATAAACAGTGCAATTGCTGTTTAGGTTGGCTAGAATGGAAGAGACATTACAAAGAGAGGAACACAAGATTCAGTCAGTTCATCAAGATCATCTGACAAGCTATTTGCACATGCAAAGCAATATGAGCATGCCTTTGAGTTTTTGTTTTGTTCTAGTGACTGGTTTAAGTGAACATTTAGCAACACACTGAAATGTCTACCTGCTTATTCATACTGTATGTCCTACTGAATACACAATACAGTGCAATACAATCTCAGAACACACTCACTATATCATTTAACTCTTTGTCTGTCTGGATGGTGAAAGATCCCAAGGAGTTGTTTCATTATTTTTTGCTGCCTCTGCTGTTTCAATGTCATTTCTGTTGTTGCCCATCTGCTAATCTCTTTCTTTGACCCTCACTGTCTGTCTATTCATTCCTCTCTCCTTCTTTCTCTGTCTATCTCTATCCATCTTTATCTCTCTGTCAAAGTGTGCCACAGTCTCCAGCTTTGCCTTACGTGACTGGAGCTCATATCAGGGAGAATAATTTATGGCTAGCATGAATAAGAGATGCTGTGGAGTTTCCAATGATTCAGGTCTGATATGGAAACAGTCTGAAATATTTGGACAGCGGAGGATTGAGTGATCAGTGTTCGCTAGCCTGTTGTTGGCAAACACATGTCAGTGAAACCAGCTGTCAGGAAGACCCATGAGGCTGGAGAGGAGGGGAGGAGACGAGAGGCGAGGAGAAGTAGGAAAAAAATGAAGAAATGAGCAAAACTAAAAAATAAAGAAGGAGGAATAGGGATAAAGAGAAAGGAAAACAAAAGGGACGTAACAAGTTAAAATGTCGGCTAAATTTTTCTCACCTTTTGCTTTTTCATTATATACAGTCAGGACTCCAATCAGTCCAAGTCATCACATGTTACACTGTGACACATGAGGTAAGTGGTGTACATGTGTCCCTGTGAGTAGCTGGTAATGGAACAGTTAATGGAAGTGTTAACGCTGTCATCATATGCACACTCAGGTGTCTATCGCCTGTCTTTCACCCAACAAATGCCTGGCAAGGATGAAAGCTTTAGGCCCATCCTGCTTCACCACACACATACACAAAAACCTCTGCCAGAAGAACAATAATGTATTTGCTCTGTCTCTGCAAACGTAGTGTCTTCTGGCCTATTGTGTATTGTCTAGAAGATAGGGATATTCTGTCTGTAAATTATTAACACCAAAAATAAAATAATGGGCAAGTAGAGGTCATCCTACAACAATACCCTGATATTACTCAATGTGAAACAAAAAAATAAGACAAGATAAGATTAAATGTATTAGTAATATCCAGTATTTTTAACCAAGGGTGGCCTTAAGTATGGCAATGTTAGTTGGTCCACCACTTTGGTCCAGACAGCAATATCTCAATAACAATTGGATGGACTGTCAGCAGCAATTGTAATAGCTGGTGCCCACCTGACTTTTCATCCAATACTCCATCAAGTCAAAATTTGAATTTGTCCAATAATCTGGTTAATGATCAAATATAACTAATGATATGCCCATCAGCCTTGACTGTACCTGGTGGTTAGTGCAATTGAGTAATGTTAGCATGTGGACATGCTAAACTACATGGATGAATATTGTAAAGATCCAGATTACATTCCCCAGTAGTGAAATACTGACACTTTGTCACACCCCTCCAGCATCTGATACAGACGCACAAGGAACCAGGTGAAACAAAGTGAACTTAAACATTTTAACATACATTGTCACCCTATTTCTTTTCCTAAACCTATCCTATGTAACTCTAGTGAAAGTATATGATGTCATTCATGGGGCACTAATTCAATAGATGTCATACAAACCATTGTGTGTGCATTTCAGTAAGATATTATGCAAACCCCTGAATTGACACATTGATGAGAAATACAGCTGTTTCTTGGGTGATACACTTTGTAACACATGATTAATGTTGTGAAATGTTTGCAGTTGGGTTAATGGTTCAGTTTGTAGGATTTAGTGGCATCTAGTGGTGAGATTGCAGAACTGAAATATTTTGTTTGTTTTGTTTCGGAGAACTACGTTGGGCAAAACAAATATGTAGTCCGAGCCAATGTTTGTTTTTCATTCTGGGCTACTGTGGAACAACATGGCAGACTGCAAAAGAGATTACCCTTTCCATGTGTAGTCGTAATCAACTCATTCTAAGCTAACAAAAACATGAGTTTCAGGTGAAAAAATAATGATTATTATATACCTTTTCTGCCAATAGATGCCTCTAATTCCTGCATCCTGGACCTTTAAGGTAACAAAGCTAATTGCTAAGCTTTAAAAAATGGGTTTTAAAATAAATACATTAGTTATTGGGTTAGGATAAGGTGTACCATAATGTGGTTTAAATACGTGACATGACGGAAGTACATGGCAGAAGAATGTAACTTATGCAATATTGAAAGAAATAAAATAAGTCAACGTTGACTTATTTGTTTGACTTTTGGTTTTATACGGGACACAAAAGTTCTGTTTGTTAAATTATCTTTTTCCAAATCTTTTAGAAGGAACCTAATTGACTGCTAATGGCAAAAGCTGTTCATTAATCAGCTAACAGTATCAGTGACAGCAATTATTTGTCAGTGCTTTCCAAAGCCAACATCACTTGTAGGGGACAGGGATCTGCATTCCATACAAAAGTTAGACACTTTGTACCAAATCATGATAATACACAAGACCCTGCTAACAATCTGAAAAGTGTCCAACAGTAACAGTTGACTCATAACAAACATAACTTAATGATTATGATAAATGTCCTATCTAACTAAGTTTTTCCCTTCACTGTGGGACTCCTGACAAGATGGATTAGACCACTACCTGGTTTCTGCCGTCCACTGTGAGGAAAAGTCTAAAAGCCCTTAAAAACATTATCTGAAGAACGTTGCTGCATTAGAAAACCAGCTGTCCAAAAGTCAAAATGTCTATTGAGTATTTATGAGTGCTGTTCAGATAGGAAATTTTAGAAGCACAACTGTGGCAGCTGTGTCATTTTGATGTCATGGGCTGATGTCTGAATACATTTTCTTGCATGGAATCCATAGGTATTGGTTTCATCCGGCATCAGTTGAACCTGGACAGAAACATGACAGCCTTAATGGGGAGGGGCCGAGTGGTTGGCCAGCTGAGACATCCAGAGGAAGAGGAAGGAACGAACAATAAGTTCTCTGTAGCTTGGGATAGCGGGATGAATTCAGATGCACTATAACTCACTTCATAATAATTTACTACATATTCTACAAAATATTGGCTTGTCATTCTAGCTACATTCTATATATGACTAATACACAATACACAATGTGTGACAATCTGTGATTCCAGACAAACTGTCCATCTTGAAAAGACATTATTAACGATATTATTTAATTGCTTATTGGTGTCCATAAACATACTAACGCAGGAGTCTTCTAGATAATTTGATCAGTTTTAATTATTGCAACTCACTCTTACTGCAAAAGGCTCTAAATATGATGCCCATGTACTTTAGCCGCCATTGCTATGGAG
Source organism: Plectropomus leopardus (assembly GCF_026936395.1). Classification (NCBI taxonomy): domain Eukaryota; kingdom Metazoa; phylum Chordata; class Actinopteri; order Perciformes; family Serranidae; genus Plectropomus; species Plectropomus leopardus. Next base: position 14,094,124 of record NC_142185.1, on the reverse strand, counting down.
AATAAGCTATTCAGAGGTGCAAATCCGAATCTAAATGTATTATCAGGTTTCAGTAAAGCGTACTATTCAGCTTCTACCTTCTATTAGCCTATAGAAATTTAGGTTGGTGACCTGATATGTTATACTGAAATGCTTGTTGACACTCCTCCCTAGATTTTTATGTATACTGGCTCGACTTTTATCAAAAAAGTACATCTTTCTGTGTCAGTATACTGGATATAAATTGTCGCCTGTGACACTGAATTCAGAGATCTGCTCTGACTTTTCGAGTCTTGCAGTGCTTGTTGAAATCTAATGGGGTGTCATGGAGGGTGCTGTCAGCATTTGGCAGGTCCCCCATGGATGGGCCCTGAAGCCCTTGGCCCTTCAGATCTCACATGCAGTTGATCCCCCCCCCCCCACCCTTTCTCTCTTTGTGTCTTTCACTCACACTGTAGGTCTCATGGAGCATGTGGAGCTTCCAGAAAACTTGATGTCCTCTCAGGCTCATCACTTTTCATTCCTGATGTGGTCTCTGTCACCCAGCTGAGGTTGAGGTCAAACAGGGTGGCATGTGTGTGTATCTTCTTGTTCTCTACAGTTTAGAGACTGACTGTCTTGTCATGGTAGGAAGAAGAGAAAAGTGATTGCATCTATTTATCTCTATATATAGAGATCAATAGTATATAATCTCTCCACAAAATGCTTGCATCACGTTGGGTGTGAACACATCTTTAGGTTTTTAAGTTTCACTGGATTCAAATTCCTTCAAAATATTTTAAAAAGTGTGCCACAACATCTTAAAGAGAGTAATAATGGCCTCCAATTTTTTTGCTGTAGGTTCTAGTGCGGAAGATCAGCATAGTTATCAGGAGGGCCATGGCTCCTCTTTGGGTTGCACCTACCACAAAAGAAATTACGCAATGTGCAAACAGTTTATGTCTAAATATATGCTGGCATGGCCGAAGACAAATTTCCTGGGGGACAATAAATGTTATCTTATCTCATCTTATCTTCAAGATAAAATGTATATGCTTTTAATCTTAATTTAGATTTGTTAAGTGTTTACAACTTTATGCCTTGGTCATTGTTTTTGTCTTTTTTTTTCTTTCTTTTTTTGTTTTTTAATAAATTTGAATTAGACCCAGTTGGATTTTGAAAATGTGAAGGTCTGTCTGTAAATTTATCCCACAGTGTTTACCAGCAACAGCTATTCTTATTACACATTTCAGTATGATGAGATTGTGCAACATGTTGGGACTGACTGAATACTCTACTCCCTGAATACAGCTGCATACATAAAAGGCTTTTGTTCTCACTATATTCAGGAGGACATTCACAGGAGAAATCATAGTTAAAAGGATTAAAATTGACTCTGTAGGTTTGTGTGACAGAATGATTAAAAACACGAGGATACTCACGCTTGAACACAGCTCTTCATCTCCTTTAATATTGGCATCCTTTCACACCTTTCCTCTTTTCTTTTTCCACACCACACCCTCACAGATTAAAAGTCTCAAACCCTCAAACAGTCCTCACCAGCGCCTGCCGCTTATTGCATTTCCCAGAACTGCTCTGTTCACCGAACGCAGCGGGTCCGGTAATAGCTCTTCTGTCATCTGGTGGAATCCCTCCCTTTTCCAGTGCCATGCCTCCAGACTGAATAGCAATTTAAATGCCGTTCCCTCCACATTTATTTGAAATCTCATTAACTGGATATAAAGAGCCAAAGAAATGTGTTGTAAATAGAATATCTTGGCCACGTGGATGAGGGAAAATTTATTCATGATTAGTCCTTCTTTTTTTTTCCACTTCCATTCCCGACGTCGAGTTTAGTGAATGTCTGTAAAGTGTCAGCAGTCATTTTCAGGGTGAAGCCCAGTATCTCCTCTAAATACACTCCATTTAAACAGACACAAGAGGCTGTTCACAGACAGCGAAAAATTGAATGCATAATGAAAAGGAAAAGTGAATGACTTCGCTTCTCAACTGACATCCACACTGACAAGTCTGGAGGAGAAATAGTTACAGTATAAATTCTCATAAATTGGGTAAAATAAAAAGGATACTATATCAGAACTGAGAGAGAGAAATTAATTTGGTATACAGTCTAACTTATTTTTTTAAACCTGCATCTGCTTCATATAGCAAATATTTATTTGGTAATTAAAAACAACAACAACAAAAAAATTGACTGTCCCAGCTTACTCGGTGCGGTGTTCCAAAGCGTGGGCTTGCAGTCTGAAAAGACATCCAGGGTACTCTGGTTATGTTTAAAAATGCTTTACGCTCATGTGGATGGACCAATGTGCTTCACCTTTAGTCCCAATGTCTTGATCCAGGGCAGCACTCCACTGTTTTCTTTATTGTTGATGAGTATTTATTTTCCTGTTTTTTCTTTCACACTGAAAATTCACAGATCATGTAATGTAATACCTCAAGGACAAGAAAAGCAAAACGATGCATACAGCCTTCTTCAGAAGTATAATTTCATTGCTATTATGTTCAAAGTAGGGTTGAGGGGAAAAATTGAAACAGCATAGTACTGTGATATTTTTGCGTGGCTATATCGAATCGATACACAGATGCCATGTACTGATTTTTAAATTACATTAATTAAAAATATTACAAATACAAATTTTTACAAATTACAAATACACGTTTGGTAGTCTGCTAAAATAAAAAACAAAAAACAAAACAAAACAAAATAAAACAAAAAACAAAAACAAGCAATTCCTATTTCAGTCCACCAGATATATTTTTGCTACAATAAATATAACTTGCGTGACATGAACAGACTGAAAACTTAACCTGATTAGATGAATTCCTTTGCAGACATCTAATTAGCAATTGAAGAGAGAAAATAAATAGATAAGAGACATATTGAAATGTATGTTATTGTAATACAGAGCATATTGCAATACGTTTAAAACTGAAATATTATTGCATTGTGATAATATTGCATGGTGATAATATCACATTGTAGGGCTTCTGGTGATTCCCAACCCTCGTTCAAAGCCTGCTGATGCTTATAGATTTTTTTTTTCACCATTAACAGATATCTTGAGTGGGAGAATAGGATAAGTTCAATCATTACATTTGTCACAGCCCCACTTGTTGCTGGAATGTGGTGTAACATAATGTTCTCAAACTTATTTTAAATTAAATTTTTTTTTTTAGGTTATGTATTTTGACCTACAATCACTTGTTTCAAGTGATTGTAGGTCAAAATACATAAGTTTGAATTTTGATGGCAGAGTTAGGGCAAACAAAACATGAATTGGAAAAAATAACTGTAAAAACTATGATACTAAACTTGCGCATTGGAAGAAACGTCTGTGTCTGTGCCTGGGAAAATAATTACGAGGCGCCAAAGCCCTTTAGTCCCACTCTGTCTCTCATCTCATTGTTTCACCGCACTGCATATATCCTGCGCTCCCTTGAGCCTCGTTGCCCTAACAAGTAGTGGCGATAAATAAATAATTGGCAGAATTTGGGAAGATTATGCTTATGAACTGACATGATTCACACAGAGGCTGTCCTCACTACTGTAAATCATTTCATGCACTGCAGTGTGTCTTTTTGTGTGCACATGTGTGCGCATGTGTCGTCATCACAGAGCTGCATGGTTTGGCCTTACAAATCTAGACATTCAACACACACACATTTACTCCGACACTTGCCAAGGGCTGTCAGATAGAGGGCAAAGGGATGTGTGGGCCTAATGAGAGCCTGGCCAGGAGTCAGGAGCTTTATGAAGTCCCTGAGGTGAGCGCTGGACTGGGGCGAAACCACCGCAATCCATAACCCAGTGACACTTATGATTGTTGGCTGCTCAGCTCTCTCACTGGAGCTGCACCGCATATTTCATCAGAATGCAGACAAAAAAATAAAAAAAAATTAAAACACTGAGGAGATTATAATCATATCAATTATTTTTTGTTTAAAGAGTGCTTCACGGTTTGTCCACATTGCTGTTACCAATTCATCAATTTTAATTTGAGGCATGATTTTGCAGATGAGTTTAAGTGTTGTCTCATTTTCTTTAACTGGACAGTCTGCATTCCCTCAGTCGCAGAAAGGCAGAGCACTGGGATGATATCAGTGAGACAGGAGCAGTACTAGATGGATAAATGAAGAGACAGATGGAGAAAAACACCAGCACAAGTGATGTCTGTTTCTACACTGCCTTCATGCACAGACAAGCATGAGAACATACATTCAGAAAATGTGAGGTGTTTCAAGGGTTATTTGGTTAAGGATGGTGTTTCTAGGTAGAATTGCAATGTTTGTTTGATATGTGGAAACACCCCAGTCTCCTTTTGTAAAACATAATTTTACATCGGACATTTTTAATTATAAAAAATGCAAATGCAAAATTAAGCCGATACCAAGTTACAGAAACTGCAGTTCCTTGAATGGCCACTTGAGGCTGGCTCCAGAAGCCAGTCAATCCCCATGTTAAAATACCCAACTTTACAGCAGAAATAAACATATTTACAGCCATTATTTTAATGTTAATGACAACTGTAGGGCCGGTGAACTTTTATAGATTTTACCTGTTTTTTAACCTGAGGCCTAAAGTTACACATAAAGCTGTGTATGGCCGCTTTGAACAGGCTGTCAGATCAACCCCTTGCTCCTCCCCAGCTCCCCTTACTGCTCAAATCCCATCATTTATGGCTCCAAACATCCATGAAGGTGACAATCAAAATGCCATACTTGACACTTCAAAAAAGGATTCCACAAACTAACGGATGACATCATGGTGGCTACATCCATTATTTTTTATAGTTTATATTTTTAACTTGAATGGATTCAAACTTTTGCCTTAAAAACTGTGACATAAACATAATGGTCCGTAGGCTTGAGGCACATTGCATTTTAGTATACAGCACAATTATGTTGCAATACAAAATGATACAAAACTCCTATATTTTTATGATATTGTAACCCTACTTTCTTGTCTGGTAGCATAGTCAACTCTTAAGATTGCTTCTCCAGGCTCCAGGGGTTGCTCAGTTGGGGGCAGCACAGAGTAGCCTTGTTGGAGACCAAGGAGTGTGGTGCCAGTTTTTGTTTTCCTGTGGTCCTGTGCTGCTTCTCCCTCCTTTAACATCTACACACCTGTCCTTTATCAGCCCCGTTAGTCCCTCTCTGCTCCTCAGTTTCAGTTTCAGCTCTCTGCCTGTTCTTCTGCTTCATCACCTCATACCATCACCGGAGGTTCTCTTACCCTTTTTCTCCACCGGCACTTCATCCCCTTGTCAGTCTAGCTTATATTTAAGCCCTGGTTTTCAGTTTACTCTTTGTTTGATTTGATTGTGTGATGTTACTGTTTCCTTGGCATAAAGAGTGAGCTTAAAATTTCAAGAAACTCTGATACTAACAGAGATAAAGTTGTATTAATGGCATCAGTAAGCTTTTCTTGTGAAGCTATATAGCAGAGTTTCAGGAGCAGGACCACACCTCTACCGCACCTCAACCGCGCCTCTTCCGGCTTAAATATCCTCCTAACCCGATCTCCCCCTTTCGTTCTCGTTATTCTGCACCCCTCCCCCCTTCCCTCAATGTCTTTCCTTTTCCTCCTTCTGTCCGTAGGGTCCTAAGGGATCTGTCGTGCCAGGGAGCCACGGCGGATTCCCACCGAAGCTTCCCCACACCGCACTCAACCATCCATTCCAATAATCCAACATCAATCCAACACCAAATCTACATTCACGTCAATAAATTGTTAAAATTATTTCAGATTGAGGTGTGGTCCTTGCTAGTGAAATAACAGTTAAAAGAGTGTGAATGGCTCATTAGCATTATGTTGACTAAACATGCAGTGGCAACATTGTGAAATTGTGGATACTAGATGGCATGGGCTCAATGAAAGTTACCAAATGACTTCATCGGTTCCTCTGCCACTGCTGATTGTTGTGTCCTTTAAGGGCAGCAGAGTTAATGAGCCTAATCAGCGTCACTGGGCACACCTGGGCCCGGTGTGCCTCATGCACATGAGAAGAGCAGTCAGTCTTTGGCTGGCAGAACTCCTCACCACTCCTTCGCTCTCTTTATTTTTGCGGTACAAAACCCCTACAGCACATTTTCACTCATCCACCTCTCACACCACTGACTCTACAGATTTATTCTACGTATTTGTGCAATTTGTTGATTTGCTAGGATTACTTTTAGTTGATGAATTATTTTATTGGTGAATTTAATCCATGTGTTTCCCTCTTTTGTCCACCCAGAGTACTGGGTTGTGACCAGGATAATAAGCTGGCTACAGTTTTTCTTGTTTCATCTTCTTTAAATGAACACTAATTGTTCTCTGTTCACTAAACTGTCACACGTGCTAACCTGAGACTGTTACACTAACAACTGTGTCCTCTGCAAAACATGGTAGGCAGATACCACAGTTACTCCTAATCTCACTTGACACAGAGGGGGAAAAAAATAGCAACTTAAAGGTACACATGAAAATATGTCTTACATCTTATTTATATATGAACATATTTCTAAAGTAATCAGTAACACATAAATTAGTGAGATGACTTGATTATAAATAACTCAAAAATATTATGTGTGCACTAACTAAGGTTACAATATTATAAAATACATCTTTTTACTGTATCTTCCTTTAAAATTACCCTCAGTAAAGTGCTCCTCTGTTTTTATTTTTTTTAAATTATATTCAAAAGATAAGACATCGTGCCTGTGAAGGGGGTTGATGGTATGAGCAGACATGACAGATGTGGAAATTACTGAAAACACAGCTGTTTTCTTTGCCCAGTTCAACAGAGGAATGGGACTGTGAATGCAGATACGGTGACGTTTTGTGACATTTATTGTTGTTCAATTCAAATGAAATCCCACATGTCACTTCCTGCTATAAATGAATGCAACATCAGTCTGCTGATATAGGAGGAAAAATGTGCTTTGACTTTTCACTTAAGAAAGCCAACAGAGATACTTTTTTGATAATTAACAGAAATTTAATCAGTCTTGTATATTCAAACTTACTCGATTGAAAGGCATAATTTGTACTTGTGCTAAACACGCACTGAAAAAATATTAAAAAAGTAAAATAGACCTGGCCACTCTTTGATCAGCACTATTGTAAAAACAACCTGAGCCCGGCCTTACAGTGGAGATCTTTAATCATTACAAAAACAAAATTGTCACTGTCTGGACTTGATACACATGTGAATGCACACAAGTTTACAATGTATCTTAATGTCAGCAGAGCTCTTCAGTCTGGCTTGTGTAGACTAGACACAACACTCCACTTTTGATTATGATAGCAGAAATTGTGCTGAATGCACTTACCGCCTCTGCAATGGACCGCACAACTGTTTCCCCACACAGTTATCCAATAGACTAAATAAGATTATGAAGCTTAGGGAGCCATCTAATCAATTTCTGCAGAGTTTGATGACAAGGTAGAGTACAGCATGGAGTCAGGATCATGTTACTTGTTACACAGACAGGCCTGGACAGAGACAACATCAGCTCAATTGGTCTTAATAGCTTGTGCTCTCTTTCACAAGGTGAAGAGACTGTCCTACATTATAACAAGTTTCCTGTTTGATTTATTGAATTGTATACTTAATCAGAGTTTTTGTGAATGTTTTTCTTTTTTTTAATTAATTATTTATCATTTAATGTTAGTATATATAATTTTTAAGTGGTCCTTTGTAAGGGGATTGTTCTTTTATTCGAAAAAAAAGAAACACTAACTAAAAAAATTGCAAAAGAAAAATAAATGAATAGAAAATAATCCACTGAATTTTTTTATGCTTTTGGGTGTATTTGTAATAAGTTTTAATTTTTGCAATAATTTGATCATTGTGAGCCAGCATTGCTTAAAGAACAGTACTCTTGAAAAATATTAATTCACATACCAACTGTGTTGTACTTGTGTATCCAATGCACAAAGCTGAAGGGTTTGGGGTTCAACTGTGTGATCACGTTGTGTTCACTTATGACTACATTGTGTACCAAAGTGTGTGAGTGTGTGTGTGCCTGTGAGGCTGAACGTGTTTGCCCTTTCATTACAGCAAGGATTACCCATCAGGGAGGCTCACAGTTCCCTCTGAGCCCAGACAGCGGTAAAACAAGGCAACGTCCTCAGAGACATGTTTTATTCACCCACGTCTCAGTTCATTTTCACCTCTCCTCTGTCCTGATGTGTGTGTCAGCTGAGCCCTGCATGGCCCTCCCGCTGCTCACCTTTTGTTGTTGAGTACATTAATCAATACTGAATACTGCAAGAACAGAAAGGGATGCTATTGAAGTTGAGGTAATAGTACATCAACGGGGTGCTGGATAAAGGTACTGTTTGCCTGCGTTAGACCATTAACAAGTTAAATATTCAAAACTAGGGCAAAAAGCCCGCGGAGGACCGTCTGGTTACTTTGTGTAAAAGTAATGTGCAGGAAAGCACACCAACAGGCACTGAATTTGAGGTATTATAATTCTTGGATATCAGCTCCCTCTGCTGGTCGCTTCTCACTTCCCTAAGGGTCAAAGAGGAAACTGATTAATAGTTAAGTTATTAAAATTGCACTCTGATGCAGAGCAATTGCACTGAATAGGAGAGTGGATTAGAAACTTTAATCCATAATCATCAAGAAGTTACAAGCAATGAAATTTAAGTCAGAGGTCAGGGATTTCCGTAAGTGTTGGTTTTAAGTCTAAATTGAAGGATTACGTTCATTCCATTGCTGTATCTTACAATGATGCAAAGACACCATAACATTCTTTTAATTTACATATCTCAATGGATAATCTGAAAAGGCTTATCCTTTACTTTTAATATTTGAAAAATAAATAAATAAAAGGCACTGTGCAAAACAGGCCAAGTATTCCCTTCGTACATTGGATCTGATTGACAGAGATGATTGCGGGTTCTATTCACAGCTGCAGCTGTGGCAGCGTGCATCATCTCCGCTGAAAGTGTTCCCACATCTTCTCATGTCGTCTTTTACATCTGTCAATATCACAACATAATTTGGCAGAGTAACAGAGAGATGCTGAGGGAAACAGCTCGTGTGAACCTGAGCCAAGGGGAAAGTCTGTAAAGTGTCTGTAAAGTAGGTGAAAATGAAGATCAACCTGAGTATGAAGAAAATTAATTGACAAAATTTGAATATTAAAGTTATTCCTGTGTAACTAACACAAGGCCAGCATCACAGTGTGAACTCTGTACCATAATATTTAACTTTTTTGTTCTTACACGACTTCTTAAAACAGAGCAGTGGCCCCTACAGCGATAATGTGTGACAGTGAGCTGACATACATACGAAACTTAAAATGCTCCCCTTTGTTTTACACCAGTTTCACATGTGCTGAGCATTACACCAAGTGTTCATTCATCCACCCACCTGTCAAAAAAGATGAAAACATCTTTTAAGTCAGTGTAGCAGCTACACACATATGTGTCTATTACCATTCAGTCTATCTGCATGGGATCTACACAGATGGCTCGCACACGGATATCATGCACCGACCTTCCCAGAGCTCCTATTACTGAAGCTCATGTATCACTCTGACAGAATATTTAAGTCTGAACATTTATCCCTCACTAGGTAATAAATAACAGTCAACTTTTGACATTAGCTGGTTTACAAAACTGGGGCTACTATAGTTTATGCTTACATCTCAAGCAGTCTGCTATTAAGAGCTTCTTGAAGTGAATAACAAAGTCAGAATCTCATGAAGTGTTACAACGTGCTACAAGGAGCACAAAGATCAAGGCACTGCCTTTAAAGTCTTCCTGTGACTACTAGCAAGGCTTTATTTTGTCTTTTTATGAATTCCTGATGAACAATACTTTTTCAAAAAGCCAGAAAAGAAGTTTGAGGCTTCAAGTCTTAAGGCAAGGCAAGCTTATTTAAATAGCACCGTTTAGACACAAGGCAATTCAAAGTACTTTGCAAGGACAGAGAAATGCATTACATATAATGCACATTGAACATTGAATAAAGCACTCAAATATTAATCAAAAAGGCAAAAGCAAGCTCATTTAATTGAAAGTATAATAATATAATAACCCTGTTACAATAAAACAGTCACTGTACACACAAATGATAAATATGTTAATATATGAATCGTGCAATAACTTGTAAATAGTATATGTCAAATCCAAACAATACTGTATTACATGTTTATTTTACCACCTGCTGCATGTAAATACAGTAACCAATCATATTACATGTTTAATATCTATTCCATTGCTCTTAGACACCATTGCACTGTTTGTATTTCTGTTTGAGGTTATCAGGAAACTGTATTTTAAATTTTTATAAAAAATCCAAAATGATAATGTCAACCGATTATATGGATCAAAAAGCTTGAGACAGAATCATTCCAATACAAGTGCTATTCAAATAATTTGCTCATAGTATGAGGTATGCTACTTACAGTGTTGCTTTTGGGTCATTTCATGCAAGACAAGACACTGAAAACTATTTCAAGCTATTGTGATTCTTTTCTTTTTTTAACATTACTCTTACCATTGCCATGTGGCAACCCATCATAAAAGAAAAAAAGGAGACATTTTCTCTCAATTAAATATAAATTCTCCTATAGACAATGAGAACAATTCATGGCTTGTTGTGATGGAGACAGAAAACAAGTGCGCTCAGAGAAAGCACCTGTGGTCAAAGCCACACTTTGACAAGGGGATTTATGATGCCCAGTCACACATTGCCCTCATGAATGGCCCTTGGTAGCACAGTTGTCTGTTTGATCACTTTTCATTGAAGACATCAATCAGATGGTTATCTGCATGACAAATAAAGAAAAAAATGTTCTAATAATCATCAGCTTATATTGATCAATTTGACCCGAACAGATGTGATCACAAAAAGTTGTTTCACATTGTAATTATATATTCAAGCTACTTTTATGTGCAGGTACATGATGTAAATATTTATGTTTGATAATGTTTTTTTTTCTGTTCTTATTTTGCTAAACATTCTGAGTCATTTAACAAGAAGGCTGAGTTAGGACTCTAGCCAAGGCCAAACGTCTCGTACCACAATGTCAACGGAAGTGAGAAATAATTGCTTTTTTGTAATCCTGCTGACAAACAGACCAACAAATAAACTGACCCAAAAACATAACCTCCTTGGCAGAAAAAAACAAAACAAACAATTGTCCACTTCACCCCTTTATCCCAGTATATCCAGTTTTTGTGCTTAATGAGGCTCTATAGCAACTGGGGATTGATGTCACAAACAGCAAAAATGCCTCGTGTACTGTATTGAAGCGAGAAGCCACTGCAGAAGATCTACCATTAGTATTTTAGCATTTAGCATTTTGGCCAAACCCGGCCTGCACCGTTTGGTGATGCAAGATCCTAGGTAGGCTCGACTTTGGTCACTTTGCCTGCTCACTGGGTGGTGCATACTGAGACAATACTGATGTGAAATAAAGCTAACCATTACCCATAAGAATGTGATCTTTAATTTGATTACATTGTTTTTCATTGTTTGTGCTGTGTGCACTGCCCTGGCCCAGATGTGACCGCTGTTTCGCAACCCCTGACACACACTGCCAGGGAACATGCACATTCACAAAATGTATCATTCCCAGTGTCAGATGAGTGTGTAGTGTTGCTCTGCCCTCTTGCAGCCACAGACACACCAGCAGCTTCCTCTCTGCAGCATCTGCTGATTTATCACCTTTATTTTGTGATTCATTCTCACAGTTTATTGGGACTTTTTTATTTGACTTTGTTTTAACTCTGTAACAAATGTGACTTGAATATAGCGATGTATAGTACTTTTGATAAAAACTGCAGTCAAATAGCTTATATTTAACAGTACAAGTTCTCTAAAACAACTTTGATGTAACTCTGTTACTTTAATAAGAGTAGATGTGATTTGTAATTCCCATCCTTGCCAGAATAAAACATCATCTATAAGAAGCTGAAATAAACTTGAGCACAGTGCTAGGTCTCTTATAGTCTCAACTTTTCAAATTCATTCAGCTTTGAGGTAAGTATTTATATTGTGTCAATTCCAGACTCTAAATCAGCATAACCATTGTATCAGTGCTGGTATTCCAGCTGCTACGGCTGCTGCGGGACTCGCTGTACAGTTTCTTTGTGATTTATCACATTCTGAGGGTCCTGATATCTCTCTGTTCACATTTTGATGGGAGTGATAAAACCAGGCAGTAAAGTAATGTCAGCTCTCTATAACCACAGCTGGTGCTACTCACAGGAGGGCTGCTTTGATGTTGTTCAGACATTTGGAGAGTAGTCTTTGGGATCCACGTTGTGACTGACAGGGCAGATAGAAGAAATACGTACGATATAAAGTCAAATACAGACGTCACTGTATCTCTGTCAGCCATGATCAGCGTCGTAAACTCTCATGTGTCTCAGATGTTCACATTATCGTTAAATCAGGAGTGATTGATGGGCTTCGTCTGGAAAGTGGGCAGAGGCACTCGCAATGAAAACGTGGTTTCTGTATTAAATGTGAAGCAAGTACATGTACAAAAATAAAAGTTACTTACCTAACGACAAACCATTATTTAGCACTGCATTACAGAAACCTTTTCTTATTAGTATCTGCCATTATACTGATTCTGTTGTTGTGGATCCCTGTGAACTGTGTGGCTTTTTATTATATTTAGACATTTGAAAATAAATATAACACTCTAAATTATGCTCCTAGTCTAAGGGCCTATAATTTCAATTTCTAGCTCATGACACATAATGATGGGTAATGAATTCCAAGGACGCTGTTGGTATGTCTTTGGCCAAGTCAAAAAAGAAGATACATACATTGTCTTTAGGTACAAGTAGATAGGAATCACATCAGGGAACAGGTTCTCTGTATGTGCAGAGTTGGTAGTGCATCTAGTCAAAACAAAAATGGTCTGAGAGTCGAAGGTTAAATCTGATTTGGGATAGGAACAAACTCCTGATTGGCTCCGGGCTAGGTGGTTCCAGATGAAATATTGGATAACAGCTTCGGAGCTTGAGGTAAACAAGATGAATTCACAGAGGAACCCAAAAATATTAGAAGGGTGTTGTTGTACAGGGCAGCTGCCAGAATGTACAAGTGTTTGATTGTGAAATAGGGGGTTGCTGGGAAAAGAGAAGTTTACTTACCCTGCCTTACATAAAGAGAGAGAGAGAGTTTTGCCTGGGGGTCAGATGTCCAGAGGGTTCTGAACTGACCACTGACTGTGCACTCTCCCATGGCCCGGTGTTTTCAAGGCCGGCTTATATAAACCCAAGAATCTTTCTCTCAGGTCTGCAGACACTCCCCTTCCCACTGCTCCACTATCATTATAATTATAGAAATTCTACTTAAAGGAGCTCTATACAATTTTAGAGCCTATCTATGATTCTAAGGTTGTCTGCCCACAGCTCTCAACATGGAGATGGGTGAGCTGGCAACTGGCAGCTAGAGGCTAACTGCACTAGCTGATCCATCAGTTGGAGAAACAACAATGGAAACAGTCCTGATAGAGCTATAGATGTTAATTAGGGGAGGGACTGGACAGTGGGCTAAGCTAACTGAAGCTGCAACCATTAGCTAGCCAGTGAAATACACTGACCACTAGACTGCCTACCACAACAATGAACAGAGAAGCTCAGACGACAACACACTCAGAGGGAGTGACTTCATTCTTTGCTCATGATACCATTAATCCACTAGTTATATTAGTATAGCCTACTTAACATAAATAGTTGTTTTCTACTATAATAATGTTCAGAATATCACATAAATCTCAATCAATTTTTTTTTCTCAGTCAATTTTACCTCAGAAATGCAGTTGTATTTCCATCCCATTCTCATTACAGACACATTAAATAGAGCAGCTTTGACAGTGCTTTTGGCATAAATTTGCAACAGCAAAAGGCACCTTCACCTGAGCATGAAACACTGCTGGATGATGTCACATTTGAACGCATTGGACAGTGTTATTGTACGTCAATAGACAGCCGGACGGCACCTTTGTGTGAAACACAGCAGGACATCGTCTGGTTGATATGCTGCCAATAACAACGTGATATAAGGATTGCGAAGGCGACCATAAGGCAGATGGGAGAGGTGGTCCAACAATCGCTGGCCCAGTATTCGTGTGCCTCCTTCCCCTAATCCTAACCATCAGCGCCAGCATGTACGTTTGTTGATGACACAGTGTTGGTTGCCATATTCTCGTTTTGTCTTAACATAACCACATGCAGCATTATCCCACCATGTGCATTTGTTGACATCATGGTAGCACTATCCCGGAACATAAAGAGCAGACGCAGAAGGATACCTAAATCATAATAGATGCCGAAGTGAAATGCAGAGCGGCAACATGTGATGAACTGCAAAACTGCAACATGAGATGACTTAGGATGAGAATGTACTGATGTTTCCAATTGTCCCCCTGGTTCTTTGTGATGGTGGCAATATGTGCTGCACATTTCTGTGTCATGACAGCTAAAATATATAAACTTGTGTCTATGAAATAAGTCTGACAAATTTTGAGGGACAGAGATTCAGTTTTGTTGTTTGTTTTTCTGCTAATTTGAGGAGCAGAAGCAACATTAACATTTTGATTGCACTGAAGCAGGTACAACCAGTGTGCACTGTGTAACAGATCAAAGTAAAAAACTTTTTTTTTCTTTTTTATCTTTTTACTTAGAACTGATCATATAAACAAGCAAGATGCAGGCTTCCTAAACTGGCAAGAATTGTTCACTTGTTTTGAGTAATGACCTTCTTGGGCTGTTTATAATGGTGCAACATCACTGACTACACAGCATCTATACTTGATGCTGTGCAGTTATGTTTCCCAAATATGACACTTGCATAATTACATAACCTCAGTTTGTGGTAATATGCCTTCCAACAGTTTAGACATGAAGTTATTACTTATTTCTTAACTGGCAATTATCTCAGTGAACACTGGATGGCATTGTTGCTGTTCAAGAACTGTACAATTTGCAGCGGCACTTCATTTTTCCTCACTGTATGTTCGAGGAGGTGGAAACTCTGCTGCATTGCAATGCAATATATTGTGATTGATTTTTCGTACTCACATTTACATATTTGATGCATTTATGTATTTGTTTTAAAAACATCCTATCCAGAGTGAGACTATTAATAACCCAGAAGATCAGTTTCAGGATGACTTTTGCAGTCAAATAGCAACACTGATCAAACACCTCTCACACGTCACATTTCCTCTAATAGACCTGAGGCAGCAGTGCAAAGAATAGTTAACCTAAATAAAGATCCTAATCACCCATAGTGTTTCTTTAGGTGTCACATCAGTGGTGACTAAATTGAATGATAAAAATATAATTTTTGACACTTTATTGTCCATCAGCCAGTTCAGTTGTTAAGTCAATGTGAGAATGCACTTGTGCTTTTAGTGTATATAAGCCTAAGAATCATTATATTTAAAAAGAAGGTCTGTTTCCTCTACAAGTTAATGGCACTGTTTACACACTCTTCCCTAAAGGAACATAGACTACGTGTCTGGAAGCTCCCCTGGAGTAGGAGACAAACCAGATTTTCCAGTCTGGCTCTGGCACACCCACTTCACCTGTATTTTGTCCTGGACACCGGACACCATGGGTCACTGACTCAGTAAAGAACATCACTGTCATTGCTGATTAGAGGTCAGTTTAGAGCCCTTCTGCCTGTAAATAAAAGTCCCCTGAAATGAATCATTGATTTATCTTAGTCAGTGTCCCTTCAGGGAAACATTAAGTCAAAGGTCAAACAGGAGACAATTACTTGTCAACAAGTGTGAGTCTGTTGCTCAGTCATAGAGCATATTTCCAGAATTAGTCCATACTATTAGTACTCTTTCAGACAAGAGCTTTCCACCCAGTTAAGAGCCACTGCTGTGTGGCACTATGGTTTTAATAATAATGATGGCAGAGTTTTTCATCTCAACAAATGTAACAGTTCCAATACATTCATTCAGTGAAGTTTCACTCCAAAATACAAAAACACTGAGAGAAATTAAATATTTCCTGAAATGTACTTTAAATCTTCCATCTTATTTTTAAACAAATGACTTCAATGATTTTCTGCAGTTTTGTTATCATGGCAAAAATATTTTGATCAAGGCTCGTTATTCAAAGTTTTACTTGAGTCCTTGCCTCTGTGAAACCCAATAAAGGAATAATATTTTTTCTTTCCACTGAAAATGATCATACTTTGAAATGCAAATGAGACTAGTAACTAATTGTAAAACAAGTTTTTTTCCCTCAGTGTGTGGACCAAGAATGAATACATAATGGCTCAAACCTCTCAAAGAGAATCTTTCTCCTCTATGTTAAATTTCAGTTTGTGCTGAAAAGAAAAGAAAAACATAAAGATAAGTCTTAAAGTGCACATACTGTATAAAAAATAAATGGTCATTAACAAGAGCTCCTGTGGCAGAAAAAGAAACGAGAAAAAAATCTCAGAATATCAGTCTTGCTGATCTAGTAGTGGCAGAGGCAGTGGTCTCCCCTGTTTGTGACCTCTGTCAGATGACAATGAAGGTCTCCAATAAGCAGCAATGTTGTTGAGTAGCACTCACTGAACTGTCTCTTCCAATAGCAGTCGCCTCTCATTCTCCTAGAAGAAACAAGTGCCTCAAATACCAATTCCAGCCTTTCCCCTTAATTGTTTTCTATGCTCCGCTGAATTTTTCTTCACGTTGCTCTGTTCAACAGCAAAAACTGCAATGCCATAATAACCTTCACTTTAATGGTACTTGAATCCAGCATTACCCAACAGGTAAGTGAGACTTTTGAAATAAAACCTTATTTGAAATGACCGTTGAGGTAAGAAAAAAATGCATGTTTTATAAGCAGCACCTCCAGGGAGGGCAGCAGCAGCAGCACAGCTGTCGAAGTGGGTTCTTCTTCTTGTATCTGGCTGCCAACTTGAACTTCTCATTAGATGCAGCCACATAATCCTGCGTCCTCTCTACATTGGTCTGGATGTGTTCAATATAGGCTCCTTGTTCCTCCACCAACATGAAAATGTCCATGAACAGGTCCCTCAGCTCCTTCATATTGTTCTCCAGACTCAGCAGCTCCTGTTGGTGGAGAAGGATGGTAGGATTAACATTGCAGATATGGGGAACATTAGTCAGAAACTGGAGGTGGTGAGAGACCTAAAATGCAGTGAGGAGACAGATTCAGCTATTTATAAAACATGGCATGATCACTGAACATATACAATCATCACTTTGATTAGCTTCACTTGTACCGTAAGCTAAGTTATGATAAAGATTAAATATGAGAGTATTAGAGTATATGCATATTTATATTTTCTTCTTCAGTTAGACACACACCCATCTGTATATACAATTTGTGCAAGACCTCTCTTTTTTCGCCTCTTATCCTGCATACCCATCAGATTAAACACTTGTTTTATCCCCTTTTTAATTTTCTTTATTTTTGTTTAATTTCATTTTCTCAAAGTTTTACTCTGTCTTTATTTTTCTTGTATAACTTTGTGTTAGTTTATATAATCTATTTTGTCTGTTTTTATGCCGTTGCACTTACCTTAACTTGTATTGTTATTGCAGCATTTCACAATAAAGATGGTTAAATAAAAATAAATAAATTAAAAAAAACTTGGTATCATACAAAATCATCTTTTTAGCTAGTTCACTTGGATATCTCGTATTCGAGATATAGATCAAATATCCTCCTTCATATTCAATGTTATTCAACTTTTTTGAGCCAAGACATTAATAATGATATTTTGTCTTCTTCAGTTAGACCCTATCACTGATTCACCTTCTATTACCGCTTCCATGTATCTCATTTCCTTTACCTGTTTGTGTCAGTGAGATATAGCAACTTTAAAAACAGTGTTTTTGAATTTCTACAACAAGCTAAACAAAAGCATAAACAAGACACTCAGGAGGCAATAAAACCACAGAAAGCTAAACAGTCCGACCAAACATAACCGTGACAAAACCACGGTAGAGTAGGATGAAGGATAACCCTAACCCTAAACAAGAAGACAAAAAAATGCAAGATACTGGACGCAAAATGTTGATATAGATAGTTATAAATAAAAAGACTAAAGAACATTAAAAACAATAAAACGACAAAATAAAAAGGGAATCATTTAAATAAAATAAAAAGCTGACATCACAAGCAAATCTATTAAAATAGGTTATAGGAAGTGATTTAAAAGAAGTCACTGATTCTGCAAGTTTCGTCTCCTTTCAAAGCTGAGGGGCCCTGATGGCAAAAGCACAGTCACCTTTAGGTTAAGCCTCAACTTTGGAACAGCCAAAAGGGCCCCACCTGAGGATCTAAGGCAACAAACTGGCTCATATGAGGTCAATATTTCTGCTATGTAGCTCGGGACTGGACTCATATAAGCTTTAAAAGTAATCAGTAAAATCTACTAGACATGCTAAACCAGCACTTTCTGTCATGCGTGATAGGTATTTGTGATGGGAAAGATTTACATGCTTAGGGCTCGCAAGCCTTCATGCTGTCTGACAACTCAAGATGATGACTGCCAGTGTAATAGGGACAATTTACAAACAGAACAAAGAGTTAATAGCAATGCATTACAGTGACACGATAAAAAAGCATGTCTTCATTTACCAAATTAGCATGGTACTGGGGTTATTTAGCTTGAATGAAGCATTACAGCTGACTTGTTGTACTGGAGGTTGTTTGATTCATTTTCCGTATTTTTAACACCTACTTGGATATATTCCAAGAGAGAAATATCCAGCAGTACACAAAGTGTTGTTTGCCACTATCCTCACCTTGTGTCGCTGTTCAATCTCAGATAATTGTGACCGTGTGATTCTGGCATCATTCAGCAGGTTCTCATTGAACACCTCCCATTTTCCCGTGGCCACCATCTCATTCACCTCCTCCTCCGTAACGTCCCTTCCCGAAACCTCCAGCTGCCGGATAATGAAGTGCTTACAGTGCTCCTGCTTAGTCAGCAGACCTTCATTATACTGCAGCATTACCTGGACATAATTATAGCAAAAGGAGAGAGAATCAAATGTGGGAGGTGGGATGAAAAATGATAAGATATGAGAGTTCCATCCCTTTTTGGCTTAATAGAAATTTATGTATGGTCCCTTAGCAGGTATGCTGTAACCTTTCAACTTTAGCATGAAAGACTGAAATGACTGATTAAACAATTAAGTTCTGCCACCTTACTGGTTACGATTCTGCTGTAATTCCACATCAAATCTATGTTTATTCTTATTCATTAATATGTTAGTGTTATTTCTTTCTCTTTTCTGCCTTACAGTCCTTGCACTGTACAAAGCAAAACGTTTGACTAGTTTTAAGTTGACTGCATTTAAGAACACAAATTGAGGTAATTTTGTAATGATCCAAAGCAAATAATTTCTTTATAGATAAAATATACCTGATATGGTCTAGGCACAACTAAATTAAAATACAGTTAATTGATAAGTTTATTTGACTGTAAAAGTTTTTTTTTTCAGTCATTGCAAGATTACCTCAACTTTTCTTCTTATTTTCAGTTAACTCCAAATTTTGAGGCAACCCAGGTACTATTTTCTGTTTTTTTTTATTTTTAGTTTAATCAAATAGTTTTTGGGTTTTTTTACAGTGTGCCGTTGACCACTACAATATACTTAATGTTCATGGACAGTTATAATAATGACTTACAGCACTTGAAAATGCATCATTTCTGTAGGGACAACTGTCAACTGTCACTGAAGCTAAATGCTAATGTGTTAATGTAAATCACTTCCCGTGCACTAAAATAACTTTCTGTGGAAGAAAAAAAAAGAGTTTTGTATAAATTTTCAAGAGCATGGGTACATCTTTCCAACCTGTTGGAATTTGCGGTACAGTGCTGCATGCTGGGAGCGTTGTATTCTCGTTGCAACAGCAGTAGGTCCCTGCTGGTCCTCAGTCCTTTGGACTTGTTTTGAAAGTGCATCTAAGCGGCGATGGAGACTCTCAGCCTTGAGCTTGATGTCCCTGGTTATACTGCTCTCTTTCTTCATCACACTGAAACGGCGCATGGTTGCCACCAGGGTTTTTTGCTGCTGGCAAAACTTAAGGACCTGTATGTGGTTGACAGAGATTCTGTTCAGTATCACTTCTAAAAGCAGTTTTACAATTTCAGCAAATTGCATGTTCATACTGTATCAATATGCTATTCTTTTTGTTAAGTTTTATAATAAAGGCAAATGAGGAGAAAAACCTCTATGTCCAGCACTGTGATATCTTCCCGTATTAGCTGAGCCTCAGACAGGAAATTCTCAATGACTGGCTCCTCCTCGAACACCACAGCCTGTGGCGTTATGACCGCTACAGAGTCATCATTATCACCCTCCGCTGAAAAAGGGTTGGCATTTTCATTTGTTGCCTCAGAAAAGTCTTGAGCCCTCTTCTGCAGCTCCTCCAAGCGGTCTCTCATTGTGGAAGAGCTCTCACCACCGTTTGCTCTGCAGGATACAAAGTTGTTATGGACTGTACTGTTGCTGACAAGTCGGAAGATGCTGAAAAACAAATAACATGAGACTTTAATGACTTCTGTGTGTAAACTGGAATGTTATAGAAGAAAACAACAAACAAAATAAAGCAGAGAAAACAGAATATTGACATTAAAGTATGGGATAAAAAAGGATAACATCAACTCATGCCAAACTAAGTACAGTTGTAGAGTTATTATGTTATTATAGGCAAAATAGTGTGAGAAACTCACACAAACTCCTATTTTGTCTGTTTGACAACAGATGTATGTTCTATGTATGCGTGACATAATATGCTGCTTGTGTGTTAATATTTTAGTAATACTAAAATAATGATATATATCATTTTAAAACACTTGAAGGGAGCATTATGATTGCCTGAGAGTACTTTGATTTTAGATACTTTAAGTGCATTTATGTTAGTTTGGTGGAGTTTTGCATTGTTACTTGACTTCTACTTGTAAAAGAGCAGTTTTACATCTTGGTTTAGCTACTTTTACTCACATGAAATACATGAGTACTTCTTCCAACACTGATTTCAAGCAAGTGCACCTGCAGTTAACTGTGTACCCTGTTGTGTCCAGTGTGAGTCAAAGCCTGATCGCTGTTTGTTTACATCATTATAAGTCCATTCCTACTGATATGAGCATAACTGATGGGCATATCTGCACTCTGCTGAACACCCAGATATATTTTTAACTGTACGAAAAACAACATGAGCACACAGTTTATCTGCAACATCAGTCAAATTGACTCGAGTTCCTTTTCCCATGAGAACGGCGTGGGTTGTTTGTGTTCAACAACACACTCAGCAAAAAAGAGAAGAAAAAAACTAGAAGGTTGTCTCATATTTTAAACACTGAGAAGTTGAGGAAAAGTGACCTTGATAAACGCGTTAACTAAAACTACATGGAGCAAGCATGGACACAAAATGTCAAATCAACTGTTGTTTACAAAGAAAATGCATTTTTTTAAAAATAAAAATACATATCTGTGTGAAAACTGCTAAACATCTCACTTTCAAGTCTGTAACTCCAGCTTGCTGATATCTGCCAAAGCTGAAGTAAACAAGTGGGGTGGTTATGATTAAAAGCAGGAGACACAGACCCTGATTTCCTGAATTCCTTTGACACGTGCAGTGCAATTTAGCCATAAATTCCTTTGCATTTAAATGGGCATACCAAAAATTCAAAATGGTGTTAGCAACACAAGGATTTGGGTTTTTAGAGGCCCTAAACATAATCTGCTGGAAGCACATGATTGTGTGGGGGGGAACAGGGTGTTTGGCTGCTGAGAAATGGAGCATTTCGAATCACAGACTATCCCATTGCTGGATGGATTTCAAACAGGAAAGACCCTGTTTTGTGTGCGTGTGTGTGTGAGTGTGTGTGTGTGTAGGAGAGAAAGACGGTCATAACTATAACAAACTTCTCAGAGCTCAAAGAATGTCAAAGTATCCTTGATTTTCTTGGCTGAACTCTTTCCCTCTCCTTTTCCCCTCTCTCTCTCCCTACCTTCCCAGAAGAGCCGATTAAAAAAATTGCTCAAAGGATTTGAAAGCACATTCTCTTGTGTTTAGCCTAAAAACCTGGAAGAAGTAGAGCAGGGATCGCAAAGGAGTCTAGCCTCTCTCTCTGTGATTGAACGTTTTGTTCTGTAAAACAAGCCAGTATTTTCTTCCTGCTACCCTCCTGCTCCTTTGTGTGTGTTTCTGAAGGAAATGTTATGGTGACATATTCTCACATCTCCATGCAGGTGGAACAGTAGGAGTCGTCCAAATGTTGGATTTGATTTTATCCCAGGTCAAACAGCTGTGCTGTGTGTCTTTGAAAATATTCCAAAGGTTTGAGACAGTTAAGTGTCCTATTTCAATCAAGTTTAAACTCAAGCAAAATGTATTAATAACAAACAAACAGAATACAATAAAGGGATATATATATATATATAAAGGTTAAGGTTATATGAGGAAAATTTACTTCCACACACTGCCCCTCACACCTTTACAGTCTGAGGCCGTAGCAAACCTCAGTCCTAAATGAAGACTTTTACCTCAATGTTACTTTTCCATCACGAGATGCCTGCTGAGTATTCCCATTCAGAGTTGGCCAGGAGTGTAATCCAAAACAAGCTCACACATTCTTCAATATCATGCCATCTTCAGATCCCCTTACATCCATCTGACGCTCTTCAGCTTTGAGTTACAGATCTGAATACTGTGCAACAGTTACACCACCAACAAGCTGGGAAAAGTTTTGAAGAAGTCTGGTTGAGTCAGATTCAAGCACCTCCCCTCCTTTTTGAAGTGCGGCCAATAGGAAAGGAGCAGACTCGAGGCCCATTTGCTTATCTAAAGAAATGAGAGGTGACGTGATTAAGTAAATGAGGAGGGAGAGACCGCATGGAGAGTGCAGGGAGCTCCTAAACCCTACCCCTCAGGCTTATTCCTGAACAGGAAAATGGAGCAGAGCAAATACAAGTGTATTGTGTGCATTGCTTAGACCAAACAAAGAGGACTGTGGTTAGAGTGTCAGTGAGGGCGTTTGGTTTCTGATCTGCAGAGTTAATTTCTGTGTGAAGTGTCTGGGTTAGCAGGGTAAGCCCTCTTGGTCTGGGGGTATTGTACTCCGTAGGCCCCAGTAACTCCACTGAGTACTTTTGACATATTTCTACTGACAAGCTCTCTAAAACCCAGGCGCCTTTTCAGCACAGGAAGGGACGCAGTCACTCTTTGCTATGCAGCATAACACGCTGTGAAAAAGCTGTTTGAAGTGTGCCGTCAGAGGGAGAGAGGGAGACAAGTTTTGTGGATGAGAAGAGTTTGGTGGGGACAAGAGTTCATTCTTCGTCACTTGAAACTTTGGAGGCTGGTTGCAGAATTTCCAACTGTGGGGTGAAAACCTTGCAACTTCAAAATGTAGCAGTCATGTTGTTAGTGTAGTGGTCAGTGATGGATGTGAGGGTGTACTCTAGTCTCTCTCCAAAGTGTTTTTTTGAGTTCATCTTTCATGGATCCTTTTTTTTTTTCAAACCTCAGGAGGACGATTTCATTCTTTATCCCTTTAAGATTTGAATCGACATCAGTTTTCTTGTGCTGCATTTAGACGCTTTCACAAGCTTTTAAAACTCTGAAAGATAAGAAAATGTGTTTAATTTCTTTCAAAAACACAGGAAAGAAGATAACGAGCAACCTGGCAAGAAATGTCCCTCAAACTGCAAAGAAAAATGAGTAAAAGGTGAAAATGAAATTATCTGATGAATAGCTGGGAGAGATTATTAATTATTATCAGAAAATGGGAAAATGTCAAGGAAAGTGTATTTATTATTCTTTTAATCATGTATTATATTGTACTAGTATTATTATGTACAACTATGTAACATAAAAAGGCTTTTTTTTAGCACTTTCTTTTTTCTTAATTCCAGGTAATATTCTTCTAAAATTATTTATTTTTGCTATTCCTTGTGTCATTTCTTGTTAAGCTGCTTTTCAACTTCTTTCCACGTTTTAAAGAAATAAAGCCAAGATATCAAATGGTTAAGTTTGTCAATCACCAAAAACTGGAGTGATGAGGTTTTCTCATGACAACAGCAAAGTTATTTGTGACAAACACTTTCCAGTTGGTGGTGGTGTGTTGCTTCAGTAAAACATAAAAGCAAATTAACCATTTGATGACTATGCTGTATGCTCATGTTTAATCTGTGTTGTGCCAGATGCTTCTCTATGTCTGTGATAATGCCGCAGCGGTGTTTTAACTGTGAGTCATCTATCCCTTATGGGAAGATATTATGACAACAAAGCAAAACCAGTTTTCTGAGTGTCAGAATACACCTTCATCAGCATCACAGGAACAAGCCAACTGTACAGTGTGTAAAGGTGTTTCCTGTAGCTAACCAGTCATCCATCATTTTTCCTTGATTTTAAACTCAGCATCACTGTTTAAGAAGAACAGGTTGATTGAGATTTGCTCTCTCTCTCTGTGTCACTCACAACCTTCTGAGACTTTGAAGTAAATCTCATCTCAACATTAATTGTTTCTTCTCCATCTACAGAATTCCAATAGGCTTTGATTGAACAACAACATTGGGAAAGAAATATGAACAAAGTTTGCCAAGGTCAGGAGCATCTTTCCCCACTGGCTGTAAACTAGCTGCCCCCAACAAACACAACTGATTAACAGCTTAGATTCTGAAGAATACATTTAAAAAAATAAAAAAAGTGGAAAATACCTATTTTACCATCTCAAAGAACATTAAAGCTGCACAAATTAATATTTTTTGTTGTATGTGAAAGTGGTTGATTTGTAGTAATGCATCCAAAAAATAATAAAAAAAAATATTATCTGACTGGTTCCCCTCAGGTTTTTTGTGTGTTTAAGCATCTTTCAGCCCTGCAACTGTTTTTCTTTGGTCTGCCCGCTAGCATCAGCCCCTGATCCCACCATGGTGTTTTCTCCAAAAGAGCTCTGATAAGAATCCACGCTACCTCCCTGGCACCTAATGGGAGTCAGCTAATGACAGTGGCATTTAAGCAGCTCAAGTGCTAATATTTTCCTCTAGAGTTCAGGAGTAAATACAAAATAGAGTTAAAAGGAGAGTGAGTGTTGGGCCTACATTTGTCAGGTAGGAGAAAACATAACTTACATTTAATACTTATATTTTACTGCATACTTAAATAGGCAATAGTTTGCTAATATGGCCCCGATTCTGTAACGTATGGTTACATGTTTACAGCTTTTTCCACAGCCACAAAGTGATCTCATAAATCAATACATGCATGTAAAATATAGTTTTAATCATGCATCTACACTATCTACATTAGCAAGAAAACTTTGGTACATTACAAAGTAACACAGAAGTCTTTATAGTGCATTTTTTGAAGATAACAGTGTGATTTCTTGTGGAGTATTTGCTGCAGAAGGATAGTGTATTGCCAGACAGCAGAAAGAAAGGTGAAGCCAGCTGAATAGAAACAACTGGTTAAGAGGTGCAGTGTAGTATGAAACAAAGCAGACAGTTCAAAGAACAGACAGCACTTCAACATAAACAAGAAGAATTTTAAGAAAGTAAGCGTTTAAAAAGTAATGTGGTGTTTCACCTCAAATACACCCAATATGAAAGAGCGTGTCAGGTTGTCTTGGTCACTGTATCAAGTAGAGTTTGTCTCACGATATAGCTATTGGAGAGCTCTCTGGGTATTACTGTAATTGAAGAGATGTCAGAAGCAGTGCTTTGATATTCTTCACTGTAGAGTCCAGAGAGAGAGTGTGTGTGAGAGAGAAAGAGAGGGGAAGTAAGACAACAACTCCCAAACAGCCTCTCAGCCACAACCTTGAGAGTGATATTTAAACATTGCCAGAGAAAATATGCAGTGTTTTCTCTCAGAGGGGGAAAAAGAAGCAAGGATTAGATTAAACTGATATGGCAATGGAGGCCAATACTGATACAGACATAGTGATACTGTTAGACTTAACAGTAGAGTAGGTATGTTTGAAGTTGACCATTCCTATCATAATTCAAAACAGACATCCATAGCCAAAAAAAACGCTCCAAAACTCTCTTTTTGTCAGTGTGAAAAGTCCCTGAAAAACAGTCATATCACCATAGGCCGCTTAAATTCTTCACTGACAGCCAGAATAATGATATTAAAGAAAATGCTGCTGGAAGGATGGTCTTTTCATGAAACTAGGCTGTCTGTGCAGTAGAAAGTCATAAATTTGAAATTGGTTCGACAAGATTAGAGAAAACGGAGAGAAAGGGGACTATGGCATCCTCTTTTGCTCAAGAGTTAAAAAGCCTACAAGTTCCAGAATGCACTGCTCTGCAATTGCCTTAATAATGCTTCTGCTGCAAGATGACCGAATGCGAACTCATCAGTGTGACACAATGGCGGCTGGCTGGTAACAAAACATCCCATTATTACAGTTAAATGGTGAGTTTTTAAAAACATTTTAGGTGATAAATAGACAACACGGTAATTTAATTTTGGTTTATTTTCATTCAGCAGTGCCTAATTTTACCCCGTGATCAGAGTTTGGTCTGATTTTGAGAGAGAGATAGAGAGAGAGAGGGACAGGTCTGTCTCTTGATCAACTTTTATACTCTTTGCGGTGGCGGTATGGGTGGTGGGGAATATAAAAATGCCTAAGCAGCTTGCAGTTCCAGCAACAGCCCCAAATGCCAACAAAACTCCAGCTGATGAAATATTTTGCATCATATGGCATAGTTTTGCTGGGAGGGGAACACCTGATCCCCCTCTGGGCATGATACACCAACTTTTTTCTGTGTTCCTTAATGACCCACACAATGGGTAGTGCAGGTTGCCTGTTGCTTGTCTTTCAACCCCTGCAAGGTTTTAGGCCACAGCTCCTCCTAGTTAGGTTGCTTCCTACCTGGGTTGGTAGGGCCCCCTACTTCTCAGTAATAGGTGAGCTAAAGCGACTAACCTTTGTCTAGGATCAGTGTGGATGGGTCAATGTTATGTCACGACAGGATGTTCATTCTTTGGGCTCCACCCGCTGTACCCAAAAAGTCTAGTAGAGGGCAGAGCCCGTGTGAGATAGAACAAAGGTTACAACATTGTAACTTTAGCTCTATTAGCTCAGCTGGAGCCCGCTACATAGGGGCCTGCTGCTTCTATGCTGCTCAGTGCAGAGCGTGTAGGATATCTGATGACTCGGCCTCCCTTTATACTATGGGGTCAGTAGATACGCGGGTAAGCACATCCTGATTGGCTGGCTACATTTATGCCTTTCTTGGTGCGCATGCTCGTGATTAGAGTAGTATTATGCAGAGAGTCCGGTAAAGGGTTTTATTTGTGCTAATAGAACTAGGATTACGATACAGTAACCTTCTATCTAGGCACTGGGTTAGTGGAGGGAAGTTTACCACAGTTAATTTACACATCCTACCCACATTGTTATGATACAAATCTGGTTGAAAATTGATGAAGTATCCCATTCAGTTCTTCACTAACATCCAGAATTAAAAAAGATTTCAAGAAGACCAGTAACAGCATGATATACGGGTCTTACACTGGGAGAAAGAGGGAAAGGAGAAAGGTGGAGATAAATGAGTGGGGACAGAGACGGTCAGAGGGGCAAGGATAATGAGGTCAAAACCATCGTCATTAAGCCAATCAGAAAGATTGATGTGAGGTCGGTGACCTTGCCTACTAAAATGAGACAATCAGAGATGTGGATATTAAATGTTCCTACTGGGCACTGTATGAGATTGTGCTTAGAGTCATTTAAGTTTTAATTTACAGTTTGAGCTGCACTGACTTTAATTGCTAACTCTGCTAAAATTCCCTGTGTTACACAAGCACTGTGCGTATGGGGCTGTTCACCTTTTTACCTGCAGTATATTTACTTAATCTTGTAGGCCAGATAGAGGGATACATGCGGTGGGAGTAAACATGTGGTAGCCAGCCATTTACTTCAGGGGTGTTAATTCAAACCGATATTTCCAAATGTTCCTAACACATAGTGATAGTTCACACGACTGTAAACTGGACAGGCCGAACACTTGAACAAGTGAGTGCAAAGGTGTATAGATTAGAAAATGTATATAAAAATATATGCTTCGCTTTTAGGGAGCTCTTATGTTGTCCATCTTTGTATATACTCTATGACAAAGATAAATGCAATATTGTTAAAAAAGCAAAAGACTCCTGTTTAGCCACCATCACTTTACTGGTGGAGAAAGTGAATAATAGGATACAGTATATGGCATTAGAGCAGAGGCCAGTCACCACCAAACACTGTCAACTAGTTGTCCTCAGATGTGATGGTCACAGTGTCCCTGCTGAGGAGGCTCTGAATAAGAATTTGTTAAAAAATATCAGAAATTTGGCTAAAAATCCAATCACAGATATATGTTTCATTAGAAATTATATCGTTATTATAATGGGCCTTAGGGGTCTAAGGACTGCTAGTTTACAATCCCTGCAGCTAATTAATTGTATCCCCCTCAATCACCTATTTAACTCAGTCCCTGCTTTTGTTAAATGTGTGGAATGAAAAGCAGCAGGCCTTTATCCTCTCCTGAGAGCAAGGATAAAGATCCACTACTCCACGCAGTCACCAGTATTTTGCTTTGGACTCTCCAACTCTTTTTAACCAGGCACTTCCGTGGGTCATTTTAGCCCCTAGTGTCACGAGGCTGTTATATCATCATCTGGCCTGTTTGGAAAAAAGGAAGGGTTCATAGCTAGAAGCAGCGCTGCAGGAAAATAAGCACAGCTACCATGTGTACAGCAGGTAGGACAGAATGACATATGACCTAGTTTACTCATTTTTTCAACTTTTGGTGTTTATTTCTTTCAGCTGCTTGTAGAGTGTAGGTCGACCTAATACTGAGCAAAAGTCATTGTTTTCCATAATCTAATACTCATACCTGAACAAAGCAAGGACCCACAAATGGTATTACTATAGTTACCCTACCAAATTGGTGAGTATATATCATCATGTTAACTTCTCATTTACCAGCAGCATTTACTTGGTACTTATGAATTGAAAACAAGTAAAATGTCACATGCAAACACATACATACATCACAAAGAAATCACATGGAAGATATTTAATAAACACAATAGTAGTTTTTCTATTTTTTTTTCAAAAATCTTGTCTTTCACTATTGATAAAAATGTGACTTTTCGTGTTATTTAAAAATTCAGTCATACTGTAAATATTTGCCCAAAGTTAGCCCATACGAAATTTTAAGACTTTAGACCCATCAGAACAAATGTTGACAGATGTGTTGCTTATCTTACCTATTTACAGTTTTATTGTTGTTGTTGTTGTTGGTGGCTTCATATTAACCATATGTTCAATCTTATTGTTTCAGTGCAGTTGAACACACATTCAAAAAGTTATCTGTTTATGGTATTATACAATTTAATTATTTTTTATGCAAGGTTAGACAGAGGAAGAGGTGGGACTGCAGTACAGCCAAAGCATTCTGAAGGACACCAGTAAACTGTGTGGTGACAGATCCTGGATGGACTGGTGTGCTTTGTGTCCACCTGAAGAGAGGAGCAAACACATTTAGTCAGAACAAACAAAAAGTGGAGGCCAGATCAGTGTGTGTGTGTGTGCGCGCGCGTGTGTGTGTGTGTGGTCTCATATAATACTCCGTCTCTCCCTGTTTACTCCAATGGGGATTTAACAGAATGAATTAAGCAAACACTGGCTATAGAAACAGGCCCATTTCTGTAAATAAACATTTATCCACCAGGCGATAGTAGACCTAAGTCTCGAAAAAACACAGTTAAAGTAAAGGTATGTGCAAGGTGACGCGGGTGACAGAAACGCGTGTGTAATGAGTGTATGTTTACTGAATGTGCATGTGTATATGTACACCAGTGTGCACCGAGGGTTTGCCCAACATACCCATTATGGATTTAGTACGAATCTTTTTGTAATTTAACCCTTTTAGACCTTCTCTCCTCATTGTAATAATAACAACATAAATTGTCAATCTAGAGTGCAAATCAAAAAATCTAATTCAGGGAGAATGCAAATTCTTCCATGACTGCATTTGTAAAGTATATTTAGACATACATATAGATGCACATGGAACAAACTAATTCAACTTGTCGTATGTCATATACATACAGTACAGGAGGTGAGACAGGATATAATAGGAATAGAAAGGAAGGTATATTTTTCACTGATGTCAGGGATGGACAAAGAGAGATGCTTATTTTGAGGTAGCTGCTGACGTAGCTTTGGCAAAAGATGACACAGACAAAAGATATAAAGGAATATGTCAATAGTGATTCAGAGGAGTCACAGGCCAATTATAACATTATGTGCCACATCTGAAATGCCTCCAAATGAAACGACCATACAGTAAAAGAAGAGTAAAGAAAAAAAAAATTTGGAAAAGGAGGATTGGAAGAGATTAAAAACGCTGCAGAAGTATTCAGTTTATCTCACAGGTTGAAAAAATCTTTGTGCATACATGTGTAAGTGAAAAGCTGCTGTAGACAACCAGCGTAATATTGATCAAGCCTACAAACAGCATTATATCTATTATTTCAGAGGCGTGACAATATTGACACGAGCCCCGTGTATATGCACTCATTTCTCGAGTCTCTAACATCTATACAAAAACGAGTCACACCATTTCATCAATTATCAGAAAGTGCCACATCTGAGGTTGGCAGTTGCTAGCTGCCATTTCCCGTCTCCAGGGGACAGTAATTGTCATTGTGGAGGTGAAGCTTCGATGTTCTTCAGATCCGCACCATGACAATGGCTTTGGTTTTGACAGGTGGATGACAGGGAAGAGGAAGAGGGGGATGTTGCGGTACAGGCTAGTTCAGCCTTAGACCACACACCCCTCCACTTCACTAATACACACACACACACACACACAGACATGGACACACACATACATGCACTTAACACATACACAGAATCGTCTCCCGCCAGCAAGCCACCTCTAATCGAGATGGAAGAGCGCTATGGCAGATCGAAATGCCTGCAGATGACAAGGTGGGAATGGATTGGCTCCTGTGCCCTTGTCATGTTGCTCCATCTGCACCAAACAGAGAGGAAGACAGATGGAATCCATGGCAGACGGCTGGGTGGTACGGGCAGACAGGTAGGAGAACACAGACATGTAGCTTTGAAATTACATTAAATGAAAATAAAAACTCTGGAGGAATTGTTATTTAAAAAATAATCAATTCATAAGAGAAATAAGTTGATTGGTTTGTTAGGTGCATGTTCTAGGTGATACTGTAGTAAAGTCCAATCAAATCACAGCCAGGGCATGGCCACAATTTCACAGCGCTTTACACACATTCCTCTTGGCTCATCACAAAGCTCACAGATCTGGGATTAAACACCTCACTTTGCATGTGGACCCTTGACTCACTGACAGGCAGATCACAGTTGGTGACAATGGGCAGACACACCTGTTCCACACTCATTCTTTACACCAGAGTTTGCCAGGGCTGCGTTTTGAGCACCTTGTGTGCCAGCCTCCTGGCACTTGTGTGCGATCATGTGATGTGCTGCAGGCTGTCCTCCTTCATATGAAAGATGTATAGGATGTCATGTTTGTATGAAGAGCAGCAAAGCCTACATTGTGAGTAATGCTGGAGTGGTGGATGAGTCAAACAAACACAGGACTTTTTACCAAGGACACAGAGGTTTGTGTCCATAACCAAAATTCAGCGTTGAGTTATTTTAAGTTGCCTGCGTAGGTTATATCAAAATACATCATCACTTTACATCATGTAACATCAGGTCATGTCTTCACGTTAACTCATCACATTATGTACTTAATTTGACATGATGCCCAACCATAATTCTTTTCCTTAATCTAACCCAACTGATAAGGCCCTTATTTGTAAGATATCATAAGAAACCATTATATGTGAATACTTTGCCGTTTTCGACTCCAACGGCATCACCAAATTTGCAGCACAGCTTGGGCCTGATCACAGACAATGAAAAGACCTACATGAGGGAAGAAGGGGACCTGACCTGCTGATGCCAAAACAACAAACTTCTCCCGAATGTCAGCAGAACTAAGGGCATGATAGTGAACTTTGGGAAATAGAAGCAAAGGAACTACGCCTTCCTTTATCTCAGGTTGGATTGTTGGTTGGGAAGGAGAAAAGCTTACAGTACCGGAGTGTCCACATTACCAAGGGCAAGACCTGGGTGCTGCATACTGACTCAGTGGTGAGAAAGGCAAAGCAGAGACTGTTTCACCTCAGACATTTAAGAGAATTTCAGGTATCTTCTCAATCACTGGAATTCCTGTAGTCTATAATATCCTGACAGGGAACAGCACTGCCTGTTATGGAAACATGGAAACAGCATCACAAAGGACAACATGGCCTTGAAAATAGTCGTTCGTTCAGCTGTACATACAATAGGTATGCCCTACCCTGCCTAAAGGATATTTACACCGCTCTGCAAGAGCAAGGCAAGGAGAACGATTGAAGATCTCATCCACCCAGTTAATGACTTTTTCTTCAAGTTGAGGTCAAGAAGAAGGTACCTGTCTGTATCTTATAGGATTTCATGTGATAAATAATTGATTGATTGAATGATTATAAACTTAGCTGCATCAAAAAACAAGCCTAGACCTAGCAATATCTCACTTTGTTAGTGGGCCATGCACTACGTGTCAGTTTTTCCCATTATGTCGCCTCGCTCATGATCACAGACTGTGCAACACAAGCAAGGTGGCTGCTATGATTGGAGCAACAAAACCGAGAGGAATACTCAAGATTTTCAGCTTTTATCAGTTTCAGCTATGACATGTGAAATGTTTTTGACATCCTCTTCTCTTTCTTATTTGTTCTTTAAAAAAAAATAAGTCGGTCAATGTTTTCTTTTCTTCTTCCTTGTTGAAGCTCTTGAAAAGATTTGTTAGCGATACTTGACCCAGGATTTCTGCCAGTGAAAACCAGCTTTTTTAGGAGTGAACATATCACTGCAAAAGCCAATGTTATCTAAAGTGCTGTAGGAGCTTGAAGGCATACTTACTGTGGAGGTTACCCAATATCTACCTACACAGACTGCACTGGCGATTCCTTTCTATCCCTGGCAGTCTTTTACAGGTCAGTGATCTCCCATTACTGCTAGGAGATCTAAACCTTGTTCCTAACAATGCTTTTCCTTCTTTAGCTCAGCTCAAGCACCGGATAAGACCATGTGTAAGACAGTCTCATGAGGGGACTGTACTATGCACTTGTACGAGAGATCATTCATAGTTAGAAGGTTGCTTTCAGTTCAAATGATACACTGATCAAAAGAAAACTTCTTGCAATGTAGCAGCACATAATTAACCCCAATCCAGGTCAATCCTATTTATTTCTAGCCAATGACATCTACATATAATTCACTGAGTGAGGGAGAAGGTGAAGAAAACCGAGTTGTCTCAGGATTTTTATTCAATTAATTCCAATTAAACTGCATGACCCAAGTTTTGAGGATTATGGGAGTTGTCACTCACTCATGCAAGTCTCATCATGACTGGCAGTCCAGTTGGGGCTAATGTTTTAATTAGTTCAAGGATTCTGTGGAAAATGCCACCGTGCTTATGATGCAACCTTTGTGGGATAATATACTTGGGGCTGTTGGACTGGTGTGTTTTTCCTGAGGTGATGTGGTGGCAAATGCTGAGAGGCAGGTTAATGTTGTTTCCCTCCCTGGGGGATTAATCACCTGGTCTCATAACTACAGTACCTGCCAACATAATCATCCTAGAGAGATAGGGAGACTCTGCCAACAGCCAGTCTGGCAGACAGCGGGAGAAACACAGCGAGACTGGGGGAAAGAGGAATTAACCACATGCATTTTGTCATAGTACAACTAAATATTTTTGTCACTGTGTGCAACTCGGTTTGTCTGTCTGTGTGCCTGTTTTTATCTGTTTCTTTCTGGTCTCGATATAGATGGTTCATTTATGGGTTTTTCTCTTATTGACTCAGTAAAAAGAAAATACTGAAATATTGCTGTACTGGCTTTAGCGATGGATAAGTGGTGGTTTAATTTATGGCTGAAACACAGAGGAAATTGCACTTTGAATTTCTACTGGGATATGTGTTTTGATCTTATGAGAATGTCAAAAAAATCAGGAAAGATATTGTTTTATAGCCTGATATATTTTTTCCATCTATCCTGTTACCTGTCAGTGAGACATGGGCTTGCACTATATTGTACATGGATGTCAAAAAGAAATAAAGAAAAAGTGAATGCAAAACGGAGGAAGGCTTTCTAAAACAACATGTCAAATTGAGATCGAATCCATCCCATTTGTTCCTGTTAGCTGGGTGTCTCTCATCGACATCTGCTGATGAGAGTTTGTCTTGGACGTTGTCCTTCATTTCACCTCCCAAGGTCTCTCCCAGTACTCCCTCCTCTCTCCTCCCCTTTACACTCCCTTCCTGGCGTTGAGATCATAAATTGCTGAATATAAAGCCTTGTTTCCAGTCCGTTAGACGCGCCGGCTGATGCCAAGGGCCTTCACATCCCGTTTTGCACCTCTGAAGGCACTTAGGTGGAAAAATCCCCCTCTCTCTCCCCACACCCTTGTCTCTGATATGTGCATACATCATTCAAGCGGCAACCTACACCCCAGCTTAAATCGCGTCCCCCTCACAAGGCCACATTGTAGTGTTGCCATTTATTGTAAGAGGACACTTTGTTAGAAAACCATAGATTAACAAATTGCTTTTCCAAAAGACAATATATATCTTTCCTGACAATTTATCCTGTAATGGTCCAGTGTCTGGGGAATTTCCTTATTGATGCTCAGGCAGGATCTGTAGAACTAAAGAAATACAAAAAACAGGAAACTATTCAGCAACAGTCCTTGTGTGGATGTTTCTGGAGCAATGAAAACTTTATATTGAGTTGAGTGAAGAGATAAACCCCCCCAATTCAAGGATTTATTGCATCATAATTTTTCAGCTTTTGGTTATTTGGGGCTTTGAGATAAACACTTGTAAATATTACGCAGAGAAGCAGAATCCTCCCCTTATAACAGTGGCAGATCTTCATTGATGGGTATGGTGGAGTGGAGTGTATGTGTAGAACATTTCAATAAGAGAAAATGAAAAGGCAAAAACCATCTAGGCAACAGTTGAGACAGTTTTGCAATTCTGTTTCCAGGTTTTTCAGCAGTAATGTGCAGCATTTGCACTTTTTAGATTCCTACACTTTCAGTAACACATTGAAATTTTAGCCGCCAGCATTCACATGCATTTTCTTCAGGAAAATGATTCTAATTAGCTCTTGGAGGAAGTGTTCGCCTATACTGATGTATGTGCTATGTCCAGCACTGCTCTTTCAGGCTGAAACATGCATTTCCAAGCTTCCCATTTTTGTGTTTGTGTTTCTTTGTGTGGCTTTTATACTTGTACACAACTTGTTAATTTTGTTTTTTTTTTGTTTGTTTCTTTGAGTCACAGTGCCCTGATACCTTTTGAAAAACACTGGACTGAGTAACAATAGACTAATTTAAATTGAGATTGTGATTGCTTGGTCTTGGATTTCTACTTATTTTCTTCTTCCCCTCTGCCATC